>NW_020800370.1:0-45678 GCF_003590095.1 Trichoplusia ni | reverse complement strand
CCCTCCTCTGCGTGTCCCTGTAATCTGGCGCGGCGTGGTGGTGGCGTGCGGCGAGTAGCTCAGTGGAGGCGTTGCGCAGATTCAGCTCGGGGGACCTGCAGTCCGAGTGTGATGAGGGCGAGGTGGACCCCTACACCGGCCGCCCGGCTACTACCAGTCAACCAAAGCCGCAGAATCAAAGGCCGGCCTCCCAGGGTAAGAAAAACTTGAGATGCTAAAAAAATTAAAATAGAATCCAATAGATTTAAATTAACAGAACATAATGTAATTATAATTACTGATTGATAGAATAATTACTGACTTATCCGAAGGTTGGGACATAAATCTGGTACCAATATTACCCTTCCTTTTAGCCACCGGGGGCAGCATCGGCAGCGCATCAGGCCCTCCTCCAGCGCCGTCAGCTACGGCAGCAGCGGCGGCGGCGGGTGGCGGCGACCTGTCGCTCAACCTGCGGGGAGGATCGCGCGGCACGTCCGCGCCCTCCTCCCCCGCGAAGTCCCGCGAGTCTCTCCTTCAACGAGTACAATCGCTCACCGGCGCCGCAAGAGATCAAGGCGCCAATTTATTAGGTAATGTCGTATTTGTCTTTATAGTCAAAATTCATCATTTTGATGATGATTCAAATTGTGGTCCCGATCGCAGAACAATCGAGTCACATTCTGTTTCATAATATTATTATTTATGAACAATTTATTTATATACAAATTCACAGAAGGACACTTTAATAACACATTAGAATAATAGAAAGGTAGTTGGCATAGTATTAAAGTGATAGAAGATCGAAAGTTTTTTAATTAGGGAGTGTGACGTCTGTGGCTTCGGTGGGTCGTGGCTATAACCGGGACCGATGCGTGACGCTGCTTGTCGTGGATGACCAGAACACCGACTGGTCTAAGTACTTCCGCGGCCGTCGTCTGCCCGGCGAGTGGGACATCCGTGTCGAACAAGCTGAATTCAGGGTGAGTCCATACTTAAAATATGTTAAGCTATTTTATCCTATTACTTTTACTTGACTGAGTCAAGTAGAATCAGGTAGGTATAAACGACATCAAAGGGATGACATTAGTAGTTGTGTAACGTCACAATGCGTTCCGACCTATTGAGTTACGCACGCGTTGTACTTACGTTATTCATACGTAAGTATGACACGTGGACAAGAATGATATACGATTCTCAAGTTAACCTATAATTTAGTTTCAAACTTTAATGAATCAACACTTTGATAGTAACAGCGGTCACATGACATAACAATCAATTATGCAGTGACACCACAAAATAGGTGTTGTAGATCAAACTACTGTAATATTGAAGCGCACACGGCCCGTGTTAGCGACACAGTTTACTGAGCTCCTCTGATCTTATTAATAATTACGCCCGTTTAACCTTCCCTTACCGGAGTCGTGAAATCTTTTTAAGTGCCACCTGTTTGAATTTTTACAGTTGGTTGTAGATTTGTGGCAAAATTTTGGCAGGTATATGGACTCTACAAAAGGAATGTCAAATAAAATTAAGGGAATTGCGTGATGTTTTCAGATTTTATGCAATTTCTGTTGCTCGATAAAGTTGTTGAATGCCCAAGTGACACGACAACGAGTTTTTTTTCAGACTTTCAGCATCACAGTGAATATGCCATAGATACGAAAAGCACTAGTCAGTAGCAGTAGATTACGATAAAATACACGGAAAACATTTGTATAAAACGGCACTGTGATCCCAAGACAAGGATAGACACGAAACGTCAGACCATCGTTAACAACTGTCTGTTAGCGGCGGAAAATGTTTCGGTTGTTTCTAGACATTTTCATCCATTTTCTACAGGAAAAAGAGGTAGTTTTGTCTTCAGTCAAAAATAGGTTTTTAATGTAACGGAATACTTCCTGTAAATAACGATAAATTTAAAATCATAACAAAATTGAAGAAGGCTGTAATAAATAACTGAAGTAAATCATTATTAAGTACAGTTTCGTAATTGAATCTACGAGAAACTCATAAAATATTCCATTAAATTCAGAAGTTCTTTGTACAGGGACCAGAGAAAGTAATTGCAAAAGGATACTGAACAGGCTTAGGGACATAGGTTGGTAGTGAAAGTTGAAAGGGATAATCAAATCAACCCGTTTATTACCCGAGTCGGTCGTAATTTGTTTTATAACTTTTACCGTTTGCTTGGTACAGGAATTGACTGTGACTGCGAATTCTGATGGAGCCAACGTTTCTATGGCCGTTTATCGCAGCGGCACTAAAGTCACCAGATGCTTCAAGTAAGTCTAAGTGTTTCCCATTTCTAAGTATAATATAATTTCTCGCCACATTTATCTTCAAACGACTCAACATCTCAAAACGCTTTCTCACTTAATAAACAGACTTCAACCTCGTTTTAAATGTTAAAGGGAATACTGTTTTGTAAGGGAATTTCAGGAAATTAATTAACCTAATTTGTTATTGCACAGGTTCTCATTCTAAGTAAATAATGAGATTTATTATCTTGTAATCGATGTAATTGAACTCCTTGCTGTTAAGACATTATAAGGGAGACGATGAGATAATCTGTCAAACAAATACTTTAACAAAATCCTATTTATAGATTAAACGTAACGCTGACTCAAACTTGATACCTATTTATGTTAATGGTTGTTTGTAACTACTTTTGTTCGTTTGTCTTCCTATGATTGAAGTGTGGGCGCTCGATGATTTACATAAAAACATAAACCTGTAACAAAGTTTGCGACGTACAAGTACTTTGTTTAGTCGCCTGGGCTTATGAAAACATTACATATAAGCACTACTTTTTTGTTATTTTGATGGTATAAATAAATAAGAATAGTATGTATAATTTTACTTTACTTTAAAACCTACGCAAACTTTTGTTAGATTTGTTTTGTAAACTGTATACTTGGTAACAGTCTCGGTGCTGCCAAGTTTGTTTTTCTCCTTTAAAATAGTTATTTACTTTATCTCTTGTTATTTCCTGCCAACAGTTATACTAGTTTTAATGTTGTTTGGACTACTTCTTTGAATTATGTTAGTATTACAACAAAATTTAACCAAATTCTATTCTATCCCTATTTTTCATCCTCCGTTAAGTTACATTTCTTTATAAGTTAAAATCACTAAACCCATAAAATGTTATGAGCATACCTACAAGCATTTCTATTCATATTTATTGATTACTATAAGAAATTCAGTTATATACTAAGGAACAGCAAATAAAAGTTTCTCTGTGTGGTAACGTATAATGTCTGTTAGGCCGGACTTCGTGTTGGTGAGGCAGAACGTGCGCGACGCCGGCGCTGACCACCGAGCGCTGCTCCTCGGCCTCAAGTTCGGCGGAGTCCCGGCCATCAACAGCCTCAACTCCATTTACCACTTCCAGGTATTATAACAACACCATACTACATTTCGATCAGTATTATAAAGGACAGAGACAAAGACTCATGAGCTAAAGAATTTACAACTTGGGTTGTGAGATATTTCACAAAATATTGTCACATTTACAAATACATCCAGAATTTTAGATAATTATTTTACCAACAGTGAGCTAAATATACATCTTTCCGCAAATTGGCCGTAAAGATTTTGATGGGTCGAGTTGAGAGTCCGGAAACTTATAAATCATAGTTTCCGAGGGTAGTCCTTGTTTGCGATATAGAAGAGAGATCATTTTTATATGAATATGTTTGTTTAGGACCGGCCTTGGGTGTTCGGCCATCTTCTCCAGTTACAACGGCGCCTCGGCAGAGAAAACTTCCCGTTGATCGAGCAAACTTACTACCATAATCACACCGATATGGTGAGTACATAGATTATTAAGATTTCCAAGTCCTCCCTATATGTATAAGCAACTAGATACTTTTCATACTTAAATTGTTTTAAATTCAGCAGTCGATGCGAACTCGATTGCATATGCAACAGCGGTATATATGTGAAGAATCAGCTTCCAACTGCAGTGCAGATTTGCTATTAAATTAACATCAGGCGGTGGTTCAATCCCAATAAATCAAACAGCACATAATCCGTTTAAATTTTGTTTATTTTAACCTATATATCACTATAATTAGTTAATTTACAATCATTATCTTAAAAATAAATAATACAAAAATAACGTTACGACTATTTTTGTCTGCGAAGACAAAACAACAATTTTGAAGCGTCCAAAAGAAAAATCACAAAGTAACATGTTTCGAATACTTTCAACCAATAAATTCGTTACAATCGCCAATGGGCTAATTAAACTTCACACACACGACATTCAACTAAATAACTTAATCGCGACATGAATCTAGTGTTATTATAATTAATGTTTGGTTTAGTATAACAGCTGCTTCGTTTCGTACGATTAGTGATGAATGTGGATGAACTTGTAATTTTTCGCGCGGACGTCGTGAGATGTTCAAAAGGTACATTTAAAGTAAACTTGTGCAACTTAGTGGGTAAATCAAGTCATAGTGCTGTTGAGGCGCGTCGCTTGGAGGCACCGCGTGAGAGCGGGAGCCCTGGAATGTAAACACAAGTGTTGAGTGACAATTAGCAGCGCCCACACGTACACCAACATCAAACGGATTTATGTTTACGACTGTACCTCGTTTCCCGTATTATAAACGGACAGTGACAACGTAGGTGTTTTTCCATTTTAATATTGTTTGGAATGAAAATCCTACTGCTTCACATTTACGGCATGCACCGCAAAGTGTTTATCAGATGCTTTGAATGGGAGCATAAAATCGTTCATTGTATGACTAAGCTTACTTTGAACATAGAGTGCGAATTAGTAATGCCTTTCAGGTTGTTTATGGATATAATTGTCTATGAATCGTATGTTTTAGTAATTAGAGAGCCGCCATTATTTCATACTAGCTGTTGCCCGCGACTTCAGCGCGTGGTTAGAAGATATAAGTATAATTTATACCTGTCTTCTATCTATCTATCTGCCTTCTATTTCGCCTTTATAATAGTAGTAGGATTGGCCTATTGTTTCCTTATGGGGTGCAGCTATATTAATGTTCGACATTAGGTCATGAATCGATAATACCTGTGACTAATCTCATTTTGATTCAAGAGTCTGCTACATAAAGTTTTTAGTAGTATTAAGTTGTCTACCTGTCCAACCGGCACCGATGCTCGCGGTCGTGTAGACAGATGCCATGTCGCTCGTAGCACTCGTCGTAGCCGGTCACGCAGGCGTTCGGGGACTTGGTCCGCCGCCGGTTCATGTGGACCTGTCATCATATCATGATCAAGTTACTATCACGTCATCATATAAGCAGACATCACGCAATGATGACTTTACATCGTCTTGGAACTACAAGAGCTTAAACTGGATGGCCCTAAGCAACTTATTAAAAATAAATAAAGGGTTCAATATGTAGATACACAACGAAGGCTGAAAGTGTATGCCGCTCAAATAGTATTTATTTGAAGAGTTGGGAAGGAAATTGGTATTACCTACTACTTGTATTACATACTACGCGTACGGAGATAAGTATATTTTTACATAAAATTGCTTAGTATTTATTAGACAATCCAATCCTAGTTCAACAGGGTAAGAGATGAATATATAAAAGAATGTTATAATTACGTTATCGTAGACGTTTATTACAATTTATTAACTAATCGAAATATGTAATCTGCAATCGGAAACACAACAAGAACGCTATTGGAAATCCAGCTTTGATTCGTTAGAAATAGAGTTCATTAACATATGCATTACTTGTTCGTATTAGTTTATAGACTTACTTTGCAAGTGCAAGCCTGTTTGTAGAGGAGGCGGAATCCTTTCCTTTGACGTGGTGTGACGTCACGCCATTGCTGATAAAGCTGCACAAATGCACATGAGCCTCTAAATGAACTACTCGACCTGAAAATGTTATAGTTCACGTTAGATAGAAATAATGGTGTCTGACTTGGTATTGCATACTGTAAACAAATATCTATATATACCAAAATTGTAGTACCCAGAAACACAATTTACTAAATAAATGTATTTAAGCAGAACAGACAGATACTTTCCAAAGTATCTTATACTAATTTATTCCCAATTCATTTTACCAATTCCATTGAACAAGCTCATTCCGAATCAGTTCAATTTTTCGATGAATAAATTATTCAGGACAAATAGCCGACTTCTCAAAGCGACAGACAGACGTGGCAGAAAATAAATTAAAAGTTTGAAACCAAATCATGACTATATTCATACCAATTAGGTATTGTGTCTTCGGCATAATAGAGACTTGCTAGAGTGCTAGTATGTTAATGCGATTGCTTAATGTATTAAAGGCTCCAATGTCTATATTAATGATAGCCGCAATGCTTATCGCGCCTTACAAATTTAAATACTAATGGAGCAAGATACGGACGGGCATTAAAGCCTTGTTTACTTTCTCGGAATAAAACTGTCAGCTTAAAAATATCTAATGAGGCAGTTTTACGTAACGTCCGAATTAAATTCCTTGCACAATAACTATACTTGCATGAGTTCTCTAGGCAAAGTCCAAGGCATCGTTAGCAAATTTTTACAGTGTTTGGTGAACATTGATTGTTTGTATAGTAGACTTGCAAACACGCAACGTAGCAACATTTTATTGTTATGGCTTGGCTCCTCATACATCAGAATACCATTAGAAACGTGTCGTAGAGAGGATATTCACCTGTAATGACATAGGTCTCCCTCGGCTGTAGGCTCACCCCACACAAAGAGTCTTGTGACGGTGTGAGTAAGCGGCCTGATTGCAGGGCCACCTTTGCTTTCGGAGTCGCCTGTAAAAACACATTTGGTTAGTTTCCATAAGGCTAATGTTTATTTACTCGTTCGATCCTTGGTTGGTTATAGGAGTTTTCCTCGCTCAGGAATCTATAGTTTATTTTACTCCCACGTTCGCTCCTCGTGTCCCGTTTGTAGTTGGCAAGTCTATTGCTATTAATCGAGGCTACAGTCCCCCGATATGTTCGTCGCCTAAGTATTGCGTTTACATTCCCGGTGGGTAACAGAGGGGAATTCTATTCTTATCCATTTTCCCATCGACAACAATAATGTATGTTTTCTAAACTTTCATTTGTTTTCCAAATACGATTTTCCTCAGAACCTATTATATTCAAGTGCATAATAGGCACGTTATCAAATTGTAGATATAATTGTCTAAGTGGTCATAGTATCTAGTCTGTGAAGTGGTTGAATACTTACTTTGTAAGTGTTTCGGATCTTCAGTTTGTATGCGTCGTAAAAGTCTTTTCCTCGAAATGTTTTCTGTACCCTTCCAACGATAACTGAAAGAAAAGTATCAATTTGTGAATTTCTTATTCAGACCAATATGGAACAGGAATGCCACTTCAAACAAATCTCGTCATAATTTGTTTCGTAAAGTGCACCTACGATGACATACGTTCGATGACGTCGACGGATGACGAGTACGTACGGACGTTTTGCAAATAATATAACGTCTGCAAAAATATAAGGATGGAGCGGTTTTTAACGACGAGAGTATGATGTTCTGATGCAATTAACTACGCGGAACGCCTCGCACGCAACAAGGTTGTAATAACTAATAACGTAGAGGGGGATACATAAGGGGAGTGTGGATAAACTTATTGCGTTTGAAACATGCTCAGAATTCTAATCAGATTAGTTCGTTTACGATTTTATGTATGTTTTTCATGCCTTAATCAGACTGATTTTTATATTTAGTTAATTTAAAAAACTATATTTCTTACAACAATACTGTACCATAGAGGGTTTAGTCAGGCATATTTATCGGGACCGCTGTCGGGTATCGGACACAACTAGAGATTCCTAAGGACTCTGTTCGAGTCCGAAACTAGTCGGGCGATCCCGATAAATACGCGTCAGAAAATTATGAATCCGCCTTTCGAAAGTTATTATAATAGTCTAGATTCAAGATGTATGTCTTACTGAAGAACTTGTTTGTTTTTCGGAATTTTATATAAATACATTTTTACTACATACCGAAATCGCTGTTACAAAAATGTGTCTGTGGATGCGCGGGTGCGCACGTGCAGGCATCGGCGAGGCGATAACTCGCCGCCACCAGCGCCAGCGCCAACCACCTCGTCAGCATGCTATATCTGATGATCTGTAACAAATGTACACAGTTATATGTATTTTCTGTAACTGTCCCTAAATATATGATGCCCCTTTACATATGGTAGTTTCAGTTGGCCATATATCACGCAGCGTAGAAACACAAAATACACATTGATAACCGTACCATGCGTACTCCAGTCCGGGACGTGTGAAAGCCTTTTGATTGGGGCCACTGCTACACTTATTAATAAAACTACGATCATCATGTAAGATCATCACACCTGACCTTTGCATAAAACCCACGCAATATCTTCCAATACTAACGAAGACAGGCTACCATTGTTATATACGTTGCTGTTCATTTATCACGCAAATTTAATTGTAAATATCAGATAGGTGAGACTAAACAATAACACTGTTTACGATTCTTGTGGACGTTCATTTGGTATGCCATATACTCGTAGCTAACGATCCATCTCGGGATGCCACAAATTTGGCGCAGCGCGACTATCTGTAGTGTCATCATCCTACCGCACTCATAAAACGGAGCTCTAACAACTTGAATAACTCTAATTGAATCTCGACATCCTTTTTATGCTTCAAATTTAGGTATTTTCTGTCTCTTTTGATTGTACCGACTAATATTTTATGAAGGTTGTGTTTTTTTAGTTTTATTTTAAGTCACTGAAGCTTGGCGGTTCGTCGGTATTTATTCTAATTAATTCAAATTTGGGAGAACATATTTTTTTTACTTAGATCATGTAATCGTGAGAACTTAACCAGTCAGCAAATCTGAAACCGGATTATTAATACCGCTATACATGTTTATGGTACGAGTAGATCGTCAGTCTTCGTGTAGGCTTTTCCAAGTACTGTTCCTATTCCAATAATGCGAGAATATTTATATAAATGGCAAGTTTCAATACATTTCAATGAAACCTGAAACTGTCCATTACAGTTAAAGTACGAAGTCCACGGAATAGATACACAGCGTCATATCTCGTTACATCTCATAACATTCTATTGATCGATATTCCAATGAATTAAATAGAAAGCTGTTTATTGAAGAATTTTAATCTAATCGTGTAATGATATAAGACTTCACACTTTAAATTAATTACGTTTGCGAAGGAACCCATCAATTTGTATCGGGGCGCGCCGGAGCGAGAGCATGTTACGGATAATTTATTAGCTTAACCACCTCTGGGCTACTGCGAGCTGATGTTTGTGACCTACATTACGAGCGAGCCTTGTTTTTGTTCCATTGATACACTGTTGTTCTACGACGCGGTGATAAATTTTTAATACCGCACTACGTACTATTTTTCGCATTCACGAGAATAAAACGCTGTCGTCGCGGTGCCGCCATGTCATAACCTCGTGTTCATGTTGCTTTGTGTGAAGATTGTTAAAGCTTATCGCTGACTAGTACGATCTGTCTCGGATATTGTTACTCGAGAACTTCTTTTATAATTGTTGACGTTAATCCGTTTCGGTTAGAATTACTCACGACCTGTTATTTATTCTATTCTCAAAGGATTATCTACTTAACGTTTGTAAAATAAATATTGTCATTGGAATTAAGAGCACATTGTAGCGAATGAGATTTGTTGATTCTCGTATTACGATGGGCTCACAAAATGTTTATTTAAGATTAAAATACTCTTTACGCTTCAAAGTTTTTTTATAGTGTTGCATAATATGTTATTAGGCTTAGTCGGGAACAATAAGCCAGTTATTATGGACCCTACGTGGGAGGCAGACTCGTCGGTAGAGCACGGAAATGCGCCGGAGTTGATTACGTTTACATCACGCGATATAACCTTTTAAACGTCTTTACAAAATAAAAACTAAAAATCTTAACTATAAAAAATACAATTTGAACTATGCATCTATAAATGTTAATTGGTCAATAAAAGTGACAAGAATAATTTATATGACAAAGGCGTTTTTATAATAATTACACGGCAATAAACATTTTAAGATCTTGTTATATAATTATCTATTTAATTTATAGTTTTAATTTAAATAAATTTCTAGCGAAGACAAATTATACCCAACATGATTCACCGTCTTCCTTAATTAATCATTTACTTACAATTTAGGTTACCTATGTTCTTGCATTCAAACTTCATGAAACTAATTACACACTAGCTATGACACGCAATATATTCTTAAATAATAAACATATTTTATGTTTAGCAATAATTAGTAGCTCCGTACAAATTAATTATCGAATATTAATTAGATGGTGATTAAGGAGTCGTGAAATTAATATTATAGTTTAGTATGTTTGAGAGAACTCTACATTGGGTCAGATTGTCCGAAGCGTATTTGAATTTCTTTTAATGAAAGTATTTATTTAAATTAATGTTGAATAAAAGTCGGTAGGTACCTAAAGTTTATTCAAACGTATAGTGTGCACTTTTTTGCAACAATAAATTATTCATACTCACATACTCGCGAGTTGGAAGTCACATAACGCAGTGCGCTCAGTTCGGTGGTATCTTTCCGATTGCGTATTAATGCTGCAGCCGTGGCTTTTGTACCCCTACGATGTAGTGCGGTTATCGCGCCGTGTATACAGATTTCGGATAAAAATCACAATGCGGAAATTTTATGGGTGCATTCCCATAGTCGCACCCGTGGTTCCGACCGCGCGGCGGTGCAACAATACCTCGTTTGTCAGGGTTCGTCGAGAAACCTGAGGTGAATGTTGACATTATGTGTTTATAGTTGTTTACCGGCATCTAACATAAAGCGCGCTGTGGGCACGTTTGTTAAAGTATCGAAATCACATTATACTTGGTCGGTGTTCCCATGTACCCGAAGCTTTGATCACGTTGTGCTCCCAACAATACGATACCTTTACTTAGTGATTACCATTTACATCTTTACGCACACAATATAAATATTTATCGTAGTTCAAGAGTTGCCAAAACCCTTTACGTAGGTACTGGTGTTTATAACATATCATTGCTGTTTATTGCACAGTAAAACGTCTGTTTTCTAATTTTGCCACGGCGGTTTATGTCCATTGCTTTGTTAGGACTTGTGCAAGAAACGATTGACCCTAACCATTCTTTGAATGGTTATAAACACTCGAACAAAAGGGCATTGAATGCAATTTCGTCTTCTGGTCAAAAGATGTCAGGGGAATTTTATATACACTGGCTTTTAATGTTTGTGTGTCATTCAGTGAGAGTTATATGTCGTTATAAATTGATTTAAAAGATCAGTCATGTACTCGTTCATTATAAACTGTAAGCACTCGAAAGTCGCGATATCGGTATTGATAGTGAAAACGTGATAAAGTCTTGTATTTACATCATGTTTCAATTTCCTTTCGCTTCAAAGTTTCAAAACTACGTGTATATTTGGAATACATGATTAAAATCCGAATTTGTATTTGTTTCATGTTTTTGAGTGATAAGGGAAAATTACTGTCAGAAATTCGGCGGAACACAAATTTTCCAACAAAATATAATGTTTCATTGTTTACCTGTGAGTTTTATTTTCTTATTTTAGTGTAGGTGTAGAATGTTTGGTCTTTTTACGTTTAAACGAAGAAAATATCTCACAAGAATCTGCTAGAAATTCTTAGACCGGTACAATAAGCGGTCTTGAGGTAATATTGACGGAAACTCTCGGATTCCGAACGGATTTGTGGTCGCATACCTATGCTATTTACGTACAGGGAGTTTGTAAGGAGTCTGAACACGTGGAATCATGGAATGAAGGCAATTAACATGTTCACGTAATGTTTGTAATTGACAGGAATATACTACGAAAGCTTTCAAAATTTGCCCGGAAACGGGAACATGGAAGAACGCAGAAATGGGAGAATATTTGAAAATGATTACTTGTAGAAAAATTGTATTGTAATCGTGATTTTCTAGACGATGCTAATGACCCCAACCTCCTCAAATGCACGCAAACTTTTGCTTAATATACGAAAATTCGCACGATGTGAGTTATTACTTGTTTATGCTATGCAATATTAGTTTCATAGTTCAATGTTAGCTGTCAAACCATCAACAAGTTTTTGTTGGACTTTTTACATGCTCGCTAACTAGCATAAAAAGTTGAACACGACATGATTGAAACGTGTTTTTATCGATAGGTAGTGTTACGGTAGCGACACTGTCGAAACAAATTGGACCACGTCCCTTCACGGAACCTGAGATTGACTAAGTGGCACATAGCTGTGTTTGGTATTTCATTATTCAATTTTTAAAATATTTCTGTTATTTTACTTTGATATAGACCATCGCTAGAAGGTACCGCACTGTCCAAATCAATAGTTACATGGCTTTATTGTTTCCAGTAACATAATGCCGACCAGTTACAATGACTTTGTTTCGTAAATAAAACTTATTTAGATGACATACTACCAATAATATAAAGTTTCTAAAAATATCTGGCCACCTAAATCCCTTGTGAAAAATGATTCCAATATATTTAATGAAGTGTCACAAACGAAATAAGTTGTAAGTGGGTAATAACATCGACGGGTTAGTAACTCTCGATAAAATTCGAAAATGTGAGAGAGTATTCCGCAAGGACCTTTCAACAGTAATACATTCATGTTTACCTGCCTGTTATTTGTATGTATGTATGTAAGTTACCAACAATCTGCGGTTTTCGGTCAAGGCGTGATCTGAATTGCGGTTTGCCTAACTTAAATAGAGTATTACAAGCTATATTATTTGAAAGTGTGAGGAAAAGTACGTGGAATTCTTAATAGTTTACGGTTCATTAATATCAACTTTAAATATAATGTATATTAGAAATAATGTGTTTATTGAATAAATGGGTAGCAGCTATATTACTTTTCTTGTAATAGCTAAATACATTTCCAAGTAATGGACAATTATTCCTATTATGAAGCACACAATAGGTTTTATTAATAAGTATAAATGTCGCAAGCATTTATAACTGTAACGATTATTAGAGGTAATGAAAATGTATATGAAATTAAAACAATATTTCCCGTGTTGCGAATGTGCAATTGTACAACTCGTAATTTACGCAACACGGCGCCGATCGTCAATCGCAGATTGTGGTTCATTATCAACGTATAACGACCATCCTTGAAGCAGTCCGCATGTCACAAGAACATACTAACCACATAAATCCATCGGCCTATCCTTAGACTGACTCGTGACATTTCAATTATACCAGTAAACATGTCAATCAATCTTAACAGTTCATTCTATTCATCTCTGAGATTTACTGACCGGTAATGACAGAGATTTTTTACTTTTATATTTGCATAAGGCCTTATAAAGTTAAAACGGATAAGATTATAAGGGAGATACATTATAGTGGCTTTAGAAAAAAGGTTTTCGTTTTTTTTGTTTTGACAGATATATTAGCAAAAGCTTTTAGGACATTTTAATAAACACATAAACGAGGTTTAACTTGGATAAAACACACCATGTATCTAGGCTGGTCTGTATAAAACATTGTAGTTAGAAAGTTTATCGGATGAATATAATTGGGTTGAGAAATCTGAAAGCAATAATTAGTTTTAACATATTTTATACCGTCGGGAGCAAGACAGCTAAATTGATGGAAAAAGCTCGCTTGACGTTTCTATGTACACCCATTAGTTGTAGTAGAGGGAATGTTAGGCCTTTTTCTCTACAACCTGTATATCAATGTCAATGGTACTATTACTAGGTCCATGTTTTCCTTCCGATTAGAAAAAGTCCCTCCCATTACTTTCAGTTTGCTCGTTAACAGATAAAAAAATTCCTTCGAACCGCCATCGCTCAAGAACTTGTTTTACATTTTGTAGACAAATTGTAGAGCTTATCATCTATTGTTATCATTTCTATTAATGTATAAAATGATGTGGCTGCGGAATTATTCCATCTGATAAGTCACGGCAAAGAAACGTGATTCTTATAGTTATTAAATGGACGGAATGACTGAATGATAGATGGAGTCCGTGATACATTTAAAGGTTAACGAGAAGCGAAGATTAAGGGCTTGACGTATATACGTTTATTTAGATATAAGAGATCTGTCTTGATAGCTCCTCAAAGGCTCATTGTTTTACGGATCACATCGTCTTTACAATACAGAGGTCGAAGTCTTAAGGATGTGCCCTCTTGAAATAATGACTTCAAATAAGGATTTTTTTAATCCATCATCGTTTTTGAATAATTTATGATTAACAATGGAATTATGATTTGTTTTATGTAAGTTAGTCTTATTTTATTTTTACACAACGTGGGTATGAAGAACAATTAAAATTATTCGGTTCATAAAATACAATGCAATATAAAGACTTTTCGAGCATCCTTTGAGTAACCATAGTATTTGCAAGCCAGATCTTCTAGGTATACATCTGAACTTGTATAGGAAGGACCATAGTTTTTTTTTGTATTTCAGCGCCTAAACAATATAGAATGTTCCACAAAAGAAACATCCTTGTATAACTTTCTATGAATATTTCATTTGATAGCTAAATTCATGTATGTAATCTTGGCTTCGGCGCAGGATCCAGACTACAGAGGTGAAGGAAAATCAGGGAGATTTATCCTCTTACTAGACTAGAATGAAATATGAACAATAAATTTGAATACGACTATATTATTTTTACTTTTAAAATATAGTTAGAGGCTCTCTTATACACAACTAGCTGTTGCCCGCGACTTCGTCCCCGTGGCGTGGGTAGAAGAAATAAGTTATGATTTATACCTGCCCTATTTTTTCACATTTTCCATTGTATCTTCGCTCCTATTAGTCGCAGAGTGATGGTTTATAGCCTAAAGCCTTCCTCGATGAATGGTCTATTCAACACAAAAATATTTTTTCTATTTGGACCTCCTGAGATTAGCGCGTTCAAACAAACAAACAAACTCTTCAGCTTTATATATTAGTATATAGATTTGCATATTACCTAACCTCACGGTGCTGAGCTTTTTAAGATTGAAAAAATAAATGAAATTGTTTAAAAAGGATATTTTTATAATCAAGTGCGAAGATCTTATAATTACATCTTAAATATACCTCAAAGAGAATGTTTTTTTGCTTAACCGACATTAACATGAGCCTCTCGCGTCAAAGAAATATATGCATACACTTGTAGGTAAACATTAACATAATTTGTTGTAAAAACGTGTTCCGAGTATTTGTCTGCTGATTATCGTAACTTATCTTCCTATCCTATCTCAGCGGTTAAGCCAAATTGAATTTAATTTCAATCTACGGATGTTAGAAAATGTTAAATCGGAAAAAAATAAGAATAGCCATACTTCAAAAGTGGTTGCTCGAGTCCAATTTCCATGGAGCTGGGCATAGGACCTACAAGAGAAACGAATCAAAAGGGGCTTAAGTGTAAGAGGGATCTTGTTACCAGCTGTGGATGTAAGAATAGCAATTACATTTATGAATTCGAATTGGGGTAATGACCTACATAAATTAAAAAATGGTGGATGAAGTAAAACAGCTGTTTATGCTCTTTCGATGATCAACGATGAGTATAGTCGTCAAATGACATACACATTGTACAGTTAATATTCATCGAAAACAAATTAATTGTGACCTGTCTACAGGTGTTTGCAACTGGCATTTCTATACATAATTAATTAGTGGAAAGCGTCATTACTTATATGCAAAAAGTTTTAGCTTAACGGTTATTCAATCTGCATTTATGAACTTTTATGTTTATAATATGGCAGCAAAATAAAAAAATGAATATTCGTATAAGCATATATGTAAATAATGGTGTTGACAAAGTGACGGTCCGCGCGTTAGATCATGATTAAAGATTGCGGTTGGGTCCAGAACTAGTCAGTCTATGCCGATAGATACGCGTGAGTAAACAGTTACTCCAAAAATAATGTCATTTTAACTCAAGCAAACTCATATACACAAACTTAAGCGCTTGGGTATTGGGTTTCATCATTAATATGATGGTTACCCATTTTTCGTTGAAAATGTATTTTATTAGGCCTCTTTGTATCGAACCCTCACTGTACCGGATTTTTAATAAGACGGTTCGGGTATTTCGTATGGCATAAAAGTGCCATTTCCATTTCCCGAATTTTTTGTCGCAATAAAAACCTACTTAACACCAGTAAATAAAATGTACGAATAAGACATTTAACCAAGAAAGGGATGCCGAAAAATGTGCAGTAACATATAGGCCGTAAAACCGGACGACCGTCCGGAAAGGAGATAATAAAGTCATGAGACGGAATTTGTACATTTTATATGCATTTAAAGATTTCACATTTACTTTGTTCGAAACCGATTTAATTATAAAAGAGACATGTGTTGCACATTTTAGAAATGTTATATACAAAATTGTATTATGATTAAGGTCGTAAATCCCCCGATTTCCTGCAACATTGTAAATACAACACAATATCTCTACTATTCGCAGTGACTCAAGACTACATATAAGTCACATGTGTTCTCACTGTTGTCAAGATGAAACCACACAAAGATGGTTAACGTGATTTGACACAAATCACCATGACCACGTTCCCTTTGCTCGTGTTTTTTCGTCCTTTTGATGGCGCCGCGTTTCAAAGGCATCTCATAAAGGAAAATGTGAACGCGCGTAGGTACTCTCATACAACATCGAGTATGCTTCAATTTTATATCGTGCTGTCTTCACACCACAGATATGAAAACAGTTTAAGTTCTCGTCATAAAATATGTATTCTCATCAAAACGTTGAAAGCGATCCTGTGTCAGCCCACACGAGCCCACATAAACTGGAATTACTTGACGAACAACTTCTCTTATTCTTAAACAAATGAAAGTATTGAGAATCATCTCATCTGTGTGAGGTATTCGGTTATGAAATGCACCGACAGAGTTAATGGAGAGGAATAAGTCGGTGATGTTCAATAAAGACTCTTAATTCATTCATTCAATCGTAGTGATTGCATTTTCACGGCCGATTCTATTGTGGGACGGGCAGACAACCAAGTGTCACCGACACTGTGAACTGCAGAGTTGCATCAATATGACGCGCATCTAAAACCGAACTGTTACTATCTATTTGGAAGACCAAGAATTATCTATAATGCACTTATAATTTTGAAATTAATGCTGAGATATAATAAGTTTGAATACCTTAAACTACAACTCACGTTTAACAAGAACGTAATAGGAACAATGCGACAAGTCGTAATGTGTTTTCATTAAGAAAGCGCCGCTGTGTAAAGAGAACATACTCTTCTAATAAGGGTAGAGTAATTACCTTGAAAGCCAATATCACCAATTGAAAGGTAAACAGATTTTGTTTATTTATTTATTTATTTATTTATCACACACACATTTACTTTGCCATTACAGATATCTTAACCTAATTCGACATAGTAACTAAAAATATAATACCTTAACTATATTTCCTTACATACTACACAGTAAGTGGCCCTTGTGAACCCACTCAGTGTACAGTTGAATAAATCAATGTCATCAGCCACAGTGTTGAGTGTGCGCAACGCGCGAGTGAGCGGTGCGCGCCCAGTCAGACTGCTTACCGCTAATATCGTCTTAAGCTCAAACACATCGCCATGAAATGTTTGCCGGCCGTAATTGTTGCGTAGGCTTATTAAAGCGCTAAATTGTAAGTTTTTATATTTTCATAATAGGACACTTACCATGTTAAGTAGTTATGTCGAATTAGCATCATTATAGCATCCATGTGTGCTATTAAACGTGGTAACAACCAATGAAATAAAAATAGAATGTGCAATTTGTGTATGCGAGAGGAAACTACACAGCTTTTATAAAATTTGTAAACAAAAAGCTAAAATTAACATGCGCGGCTAACGTAAGACTAGCCACTTATGTTCATTGTTATTTTAGGATATAATTTTGTGCCATAACAAAAAGGTGAGGTGAAGTGTTTTGACGGGCCGTGAGTCGCGGCAAAGACGTCACAGTTTACATAACAAACATTCGTCACTTAATTAATGTTGGAAAAGTCACAGTTTTTTGAATATAGAGCTACTTGATTGTGTTTATTCCTGAAGCAGAAGGTAAAGAACTAAAGACGTAAATTTTAATTATTAGAATGTCTAGTAAATTTTTAATGTTGGTGTAAATAAATGGCTTTAGTGCGGCGCCAATAAAGTGCAATTGGCTCGGTAGTTTCTGACCTAATTTTATATGAACGCGATGCACGACACAAGTACGCACACACTCGTAACCGTATCGTGTGTGTTTAATTATTTCACTTCTCTGTATTACACCTGATTTGATAGTCATTTTAAATGCCTTCAACGACCAGCAGACATCTTGTCGTTACGGACATCATTATATGGGCAAATACTGTACTTATTTTATCGATGTAAACAGAATGTACTTAGAATTTTAAATAGGTTTTGAATGTTAAAACATTGTAATTTCACAAAGTTTCACAGTGAGGCAATGTCACGTATAAAGGATATGAGTGTTTTTGGGTTTTGTCCAACTCACGTAGTGCGATGATGTGGGCTCGGCGCTGCAGTCGGCGATGCCGGCACGGGCGCCAGCCACCACGCGCGGAGACATGTGCCCAATTTACCACTTCACACGTTATACTGAGACTTCAGGAAGTTCGCTTATTTATCTACCTTGCACAATAAATCGAATCAACAATGTTGGCAAGTTCAGTGTCTGCTTATATCACAGTTACGCGTTCTCTCGATGCACTGTTCACTTCTGTTTTAAATAAAATGTTCTGTTAATAAACTGTGTACATAAATTCTCGTAATTTATTAATTAATTTAATTTTGTATGATTTGTCCTCATGCTACTACAGTTTGTACTAATTTAAACGTGATTTATTTGTCCACATAATTTATACAACATTCACAATTTCTTTATCAGAACATAAACCGCATTCATTAACCAATACTGTTAGTTACCACGAAATGTGAGCAAACAACCTGTTGTTATAATAACAAAATTAGTTTCCGCGTGAGTCAGTTCGGTGGCTTGCTACAGTTGCTATTCCTTATGTACGAGAGATGCGCTGACCCGGCGAGTCCCGTGGCCGTCTAACAACGTATTACAACAGAATAAGCGAACTTGACCGCCCACGTGCACAAACAGTTTCGTACAACAACACTCAGCCCTAGATACAGAGCGCCACCGCCGACCCCGCACGCACTACTACTACACAACATCACGAGGCATCTGTTACTGCAATCAATACAAGCTACATTACTACGATGCTCACTCCTATACTTCAACTCGGCTCAGTCGCGTTAAAAGTCTCTATCGGTCAATATCAATCATTGTCATTCTTTTCACAGCAGTCGGCTTGATTTGGCGTCCATGTCGCTGGCCGAGACGCACCTCTGAGCTTTCACAACCATTATCCGAGTACATCGATAGCGGTTCCTCGATAACACCCTATCGGGTCTTTGATCGAACCATTACATCGATTTATGAGACGAGATCTGGAGTTGGCGACACGTAATAAATCTTTTTGCCAATTTTGTCGGATCACAATATCGCCATGTTCAAATTGGTGTGAACATTTTTTATTTCGATACTGTTATCTTGTAATCGATAGGTATGGGTCACGAAGTATCGGGTTATCCGTGCAGCTTTGATCGCAATCTATCAATCTGGCCGGTCCACTGATGTAGGGGGCGTATTCAATTTTATTTATGTTTTAATTGGAGTTCTTCGTAACTCGTTCGCGGTTTGAATAGTAGGTTAAGGTGCTTAAAACAAATTAAATGAACAAAATTCTAAATTGAAACGTAATTAATTAACCGCTGCATGCCCATAGGCAGTTAAAGTGCTTACAAGTATTCTAAAAATATTTATGACAATGTAGTGAGTCACTATAATAAAATGATGCTCAGTATTCACGTTCGCTTGATGTTGAAAAGATTCGCGTGCTGTGTGCATGTACTCTTATAATAAACACTAGTTACCGGCGAAAGCAGCCGGGCGGCGCAGGCGCACCGTTAATCTCGTGCTGCACTAAAGCTTCAAGGTTAACTTTCGCGGCTAGCCCCCGTTCGAATACATTAACGTTGAACCGATGCAACACGTGCATTAGGTACACTACTGCCGGGAAAATCAAAACAAGACTAAGGTAAAATCAGTTTAAAATAAACAATTGGCAAAATATACATCTCCCATTATAGGTCAGATGTATATTTTAGTAGTCAGTATATTTCAGATATTCAGAACCATGACTGGAAATAAAGACAAATTACAAAATTTGGTAAAATAAATATCTCTTCAATAAGTCAGTTGGCCTCATCATGCTAATACGGTTCTTGTAGAGTTTGTAAGCCATCTTCTTTTCTAGCGGTTATTTTCAATCTTTGCTTTATTACCTTGTAATTAATTTTAATATTTAGCAATTTTGAGTAAAGCTTTACACAGTAATGTAATTACACTAGTGACAACACAGCTAATTATATTGTAATACCTGAGTGCTTTTAAAACCAATTAAGCTTACGTACAATATGGGTAGATGTTCTTGAAGGTAATTTGATGTCATACTGACTCACCGTCTTACAACTGCACCCCACACAAGCTTTTAAGTTATTATCATAAAATGTTTGAGGTTTAAGTTTTATATCATGTCAATAATATTGTTCGAGAAGTTTGGTCATGTCTCCAGAAATACAACTAATTCGGAAAGAGTAGCTTCAATAAAAATTATTAAGTACTAGTACTTTTGAACCGTTTAAAATATTAGCACACGCGACCGTATTTATTTAAATTTGGTGAAGTGAAAACCGTCTAGAACATCTAGTTTATGAGAAGGTTAAATAGCATAAAATTAGAACATACAGCGTCATTCTTCTGCCAGTTAAAAACAAGTATGTTATTATTCAGTAAGAAACAGAAAGTATGAAGTATGTCCTCGTTCACATTAGCATAATACCGCCCCGGGGGCACATCGATACGGTCATGCTAATACAACATTATGCGGGAATTCGCCAAATATAACCTGCCTACGAAATGGTAATGTTTACCTCTCCATTAAGCTAACACACGCGTGTTGTTAACCAAAATCAACGCTGAAAAGCGGATATCAGCATCTATTCGGTGATAAATAGCAGCTTTGCTAAATTTGACATCCACTGACACTAGTCGCAAATTACGTTATCACGACCGTTTATCACTATTACTGTCGAAATACTGGTAATCCCGCAAAGTCATTATTTCACTCATGAACATTACAACATTTCGTAGGCATTAAATCAATTACAATATTTCGTAGAAGTTACACTGTTATCGCGACGATAAGAGTAATAAAGCTGCGTCACTCCGCATAACCACTGAATGGACCATGATTCACGCAACATTATTTTTAGCTCGTTGCTGTATTTGTGATATTTACTACGAACTACGATGATTCTCACGCCCACTGATATTTTTAATTGATCAATTTATGTGACGCGAACGTATGAGGATATTTCATTGATATATTGGACTATGAACGAAACGAATGCATGCGGCTGTCTGTTGTTTAAAACATAAAAAGCATAATGGGAAAGCGTCAAGAGAGGTAGTATTAATTGCGGTACAACAATAAAGAGCGAATAGTTATGACTCCTTTTAAGTACTTGGAGTATAATTATAGCAAATAAAAATGGTAATTTAACACCAATTTCGCTTTTATTTTTTTGCTTGCTAGCTCTACAATCATACTAGCAGACACATCGATCAATATCGATGTGAGACCTATAAATCAGCATCAGTCAGCTCAACAAGTGGACAACCTCGGTTAATACCACGGCACCAGTGACTCACGCACTACATTAATACAGTGATCTGCCTAAAGGCTTTACGCATAAATTTCATAATTGCCGACGCGTAGACAATGCAGGAACAAGTGAGGCAGGACCCCATGAGACCATGAATAATACATGCACGACGGTACAAAAACCGAGCGTTTCTGCCACACGACGCGACGATAGGCCACCATTTTATTTTTATTTAATCGAAGTATTTCAGGATGAGCGGCTGTTCCCAGACGATAAGAAATAAATAAAAAATATTTTTTCTTTGTTCGTAGTCACCTGTTTATGGTAATGTTATCTATTTATGCAGACTTCAGTCGGCCATTGAATTATTATAACTCGTGAAATTCCAACGTTCCGGAAAAATGTATCAATGGTTTTGTTTCTACAACATGTATAATTTATAAACTTCGCTGTTATTGAAATATTTTCTCTTTAGTAGGCGGCAAATATTTATTTTATATTAGTTATGGACCAATATTTCTTTTACAATATTTTTTCAAAAGTTGTGAGAACGAAATTGAAATTGTATAAATACCTAATGTAAACATTACAGACGAAGGCTAGCAGTGTTTTTCGAAAAAATAATATTAATGTTTATTTCTCTCTTAATAAGTAATAAAATTTTCTCTTTTGAAAGGCGATGTTTATTTCTTTTGACTTTTACTTATGAATCCCAAAAACGCAAACGAATTACTTAAGGATTTTTCAGGACTATAGATATGTATTTCATTTATTACGAATTACGAATGGTGCAAATAGTTTTCAGGAACTAATTAATGTATGCTACATCGAATCATTTATTTATAGTAAGCAAACAATGAACTGTTTAGCATTCCGTACTTAAAATATATGATCTACATTTATTAGTACAAACACAAACTTTGGGCTAACCTAACGACCTTTGGGACCAGATTCTGCGCTGTGTTCGCTACAGCTTACAATTTTGTTAATAAAACAGATAATATTATTGGTAACATCTGGCCCTCTAGCGTAATTAAAAAATTAACTTTGGCTGCGTCTCAAATTACATGGTGTATAATTCTATGGTTCGTTCAGAAAAGTATGAGTTGATAATTAAATTATGAATGCTACAGTTCTTCGCAATTTAACGTTTAAAGTCCACGGTCTAATACATAAAAAACTACACAAAAAAAAAAGATTTTTAAGTTCACTTCTGTTTACATTAATCCTTGAAATGAACTTTCGTTTTTCATTTCGTAAGATATAGTTTACGAGTCGTTATTTTAAGTCGGTCGTTTCGAATTGGTGTCAATAACTAATAAAAATATTGCTTTCGTATTTTTTACTGTAACACGATTTAAAAGCTTGTTGAAGTAACTGATTTAATGTCGTATTTTTCTAATAGAAACATTATTTTTCAACCACAGTATTCATTATCTAACTGGGATTAAAATGTCCTTTTAAGTAAAGTATTAGTCCTGTGCCAGTCTCAACCGAATTCGATCCGAAACTTTACATATTTGAATTTTCTCAAAACACCATAATATTTTTAAGCACGATTATACATTAAGATCATATCTTACGGTTATTAACCTATCACATAGTTAATCACAATGTAGTCATGAATCATATTTATTAGATTTCATCCGTCGATAGAAATAATGGTGGAAGATTAAGTGCGTGCAAGTAGTGTCATCAATAATATGTTGTAAGGATAAGGAATGTTGGATATCGGTCAATTGGGTGATCAATCACGCGGAGTTTACACGCCTAGCTAATCTAGTTATAGGTATATGCTTACCTTCGCTTTTAGGTATAGCAAACATGGAAAAAGGTTTTTTAAACTAGTTTTGGAAGGACCAAGGAGGTTATCCTTTTCTCACGATTCTAAGTATATGAAATTTGCCTTTGGCCTGACTCTACACTTACTTCGTTAATGGCTTTTTGAGATTCCCATTTTAAATTTTAAGAAAGAAATGTAACATTTTTAATCTTTACTCTACTTAAAGCAACTGGATTATCGCGCTTTGAGCAAGTTCGCAACTTTCGCTTTCTAGATAATGGAAAAGAAAATGTATAAATCATAAATCCCAAAAGCTTTCTACATCCACTTGCATTATTCAAGAAGGAGCTCTATCGTATCGGTGAAGTAAGAAACAGTTTTTTATTTGATCATACTATAAACTCGTGTGACCAACTTGTCTACGTATATGTCTGCTTTTTGCAGTTAGTTGACAGTAAAAGTGTATGAGTAACCAAGTACTGACGTAAGTATTATAGTTCATGTAGTTATCTATTGTCAGTCTATAATAAATCCAACAGGTGCATTAGAATAGACTTTAGATCTATTCAAAAGTTTTGACTAGTATTATAACATGCACCTAACGTTTAAACACGCTTTTGTTAAACTCAATAAATAGTTATTGTTTCTGAAACAGTCGTAAAGATACGTACGTCGTACATGTTGTGTCGTCCGTCGTCAACCGTAAATCAAACATTTAACAAACCGGCCGCTGTCAAACCAATAACGTTTTAAGCTGTGTGTGAGCGCGGACAACTGTTACAAATTATAACGCCTTTGTAGGTTACCAGTCCCGGGAAGCATGCGTGTGTAGTTACTGCCAAGGAATTATCATTTTATATTAATCGTTTAATTTATTTATAAACCTTTTAATATTCATAAAACATGTCAACGATTATTTAATAATGTTATGTAGATTGCTGGTGCGGAAGAACAAATCCTGCACTTAATGGTACCTGTACGTGTTTTTAACTAAAATAATAAAATAACAAAGTACTAAGGGTTTAAATGCAGTTGATACATGAACATTTATCATCTACCACAAGAGTCTTATATTGAACTTTGAAATCGAAGACCGATTAAAATTGGTTTTATATTTTTATCTCTTAAAGAAAATTATTAATTATAATTCCATATTTAAAACAAGCGCATACGCTACTGACATCAGTGAAGTTTCATTACAATGAAATTATTTCGTGACATTAAATTAATAAAAACCAACAAAAACCCTTATGAACAGACATCCCTTTTATGAGTATCTCCAATTTATTGATTAAATTGGGAAAGGCGACTTTGATTGACACCGCGTGGATCATTAACGAAGCTGGACAAAAAGGCGGTTTGCGGCGGGAGACATCGACAAATTATCGGCGGCAAGAGCTGAGACAAATTGAGTTAGAGGCGGCGAAGTGCGTGCGATGTAGACATGCCCTACGCTACCCGCCTTACGTAACAAACTGGTCAAGCGATTGCTCTAAAAACATCACACATTACATCAAACAAACTCAAAACAATAAAAATACATGTAGAGCTGTAGGATTGAAGATCGAAAACGAACGGTTTTTGCAAGCAATTTCAGTTGAATAAACAAGTTTCAAGTTAAATTATGAAGGTGTTTTCCTTACTTCATTTCAGCGACCTACTTTCAAACAAAAGTTTCCATAATTGAGGGTTATCAGTTCGAAAACATTATTAGTTAAAACCATTTCGAAACATGTTAACGGCAAAACAACAGCCAAAGTAAGCCAAACACCAAAAAAAATATGTCGTTTTGGTTTTATCCACTTTTAGCTATTAATATCGAACATTTAGTACTATAAATTAACAGAATATAAAATACAAGTATTTGTCCTTTACGAGTGTAGTCGAGAACGCGAGCATTTGACATTCATTCGTAACTTAATGGATATTGATACTTTTAGGGCCCAGCATGCGACAGCATGATAAAACTTTATGATCATCTACGCTAATTGTCATGACACTTTGTAAATCGTGAACCCTCGTAAATGTCAGGCATGTCATTACCTACCAGTTTCGTTTTATTTGTCCCTTGTAATAATGTACTCTAGTGAGCATTACGCTTATCCGTATCGCATTAAATTTAATGCAACCTGCATTAAAGTGCACGTGAACATTAAATACAAATTAATTTATTCTTTTGTTTGTACTAAATGTATAAACAAATATTTTTAAATACCCATGTTGCACCGCCCGGTATTAAAATAATACCACACACAAAACTACTTTGTAGGAATATATTTTACATTGATTTCAGCTAGGAATCGATTTCATAATTTCTAAAATTAGAGCCAAACTGTTTCCAAATGTGCTGACATAAACTGAGATTTACGATCGCTCGCGACTTTAAAACAGAGTTTAGGTTATGAAAGAATGCTCGAAAATAATATGAAAACTATATTTGCATTATACCAGGTGGGCTTCGGGTGTAAAAAGTGTTCGGCATACGTCATTTATTTGTTCTTGTGCTTGTGCAAAGAAAAGTGAATGCTTTCGGTGTGGGACTGACGGGACCTCACCTGTTCTCAAAAAGTCAATTTCAAGACTTATTACTCTTTGTTCCCGAGACCCGCCTGTAAGCCTGCGAGGTGCCTGCCTCGCCTTTTATTGCTATTCTGCCTTAATGTGATGGCTGCAAAAGTAGTGGCAATTCGAATTCGTTTTGTTTATGTTTTATATTCCCTGTATTTTTTTAAAGCTATTTTAATGGGTTGACTTTGATAGTTGATAATGTTGAAGAGTTTCTTTTGTGTGTCTAAAAGCTGTTGCCTGGTCAACACGGTTTCACCAATTCGCGACGGTTTAGGTACACATTGGAATGTTGCAACACTCGGTTCATTTAGTTGCGTGCTAAACAAACGAAGCGCGACTTTCGACACGGGTGCAGTTAGCGGCCCTTCATATGGAGATGTCAGGCGCCGCTGCTGCCGCCACCGCGCCCATCGCCGCCTAGCACTAACGACATACTTCACACGATTTCCACCACATTCCTGACTGAACAGGCTCGCAAGAGTCTTCACTTAAACGGAATCATCGAAACTACATGGAAAACACCCATAACATAAACTCATTACATACGTCTTTACCACAGGACCGTCTGAGGATGGTGGTAAATTAGATACTTTAAGGCTTTTGCGGTAAAATCTAAAAACAGATAAACGAAGACCGTAAAATTTCTTACAATTACGAGAAACATAAATAAAGTGTTTCCAAGACGTAAACAATGAGTCAGGCTAGTCTAGACTAACGGTATCACTAGTAAAATCGATTCCAAACTTTCTCTGAACTAAAACTGGGTACCGAGAATGTTACACCAGATTGTAATGGTACGTAATTGTGTAGTACGCTCATTATGACACTGGCGTGATGAAAACGTTTAGTTTCGTGTTGATGGTATGACTCAGGGGCAAGTAAATGCGTTACGATGGTTATACTATAGCTGATCATAAATACAGCTGTTTTTTTGCATTAGCCATTTTTCTTCCAGATCTCTATATCTTTTACAATTTCTGGATTTAAAGCTATAAAGATAATAAATATTAATACAAAAATATAATTATTTGTATAGATATTAATTTGTTATGAACATTGTGCATGAGAAGCATATTGTAATTTTATAAGAAACAATTTACAAAGCCAAATCAATCATACCTTACAAGGTTCTATCAGAGAACAACATGTAGTACCTTTAATATTCCTTGTAAAATACTTCAAAGATTTTATGAAGCTATTGGTACAAACGTCCAGCGTCACAACCATTACGCACCAATAAAACTTTATATACAGATTTATAGTTGTATAATCGCAATGACATTCGCATTAAAGTAAGCAGAGGTTAGTTCAATGGAAACTGTGGTACATGAGGCTGTTTACCGATTTCCCAGAGTTTGGTATCAACAGCCGTATTGATATTCCAGGAATAACTGCGCTCCTAGTATTCACAATACGTGGTTCTATATCGAGTGGTGTAATTTGCATAGGTCTGTCTAGGTCACTCAATGGAGTCGGCCTCGACCTATTTACAAGTCGCATGACACCTAATTTAGTTAATGAGAACATTAATTCGAAGAATGATTGAGGTAACCGGGATTGAGACATAAATTACAATATTCTTTGGACAGATCGTATTAAAACTCAATCGATGATTCAATTGCTTTGATTTGTAGGGCAAAAGCCCTTGGAATACGTTAAGAAAAATAATGGCAGTCGTTATTCAATTATAGTTAACTGTATTATTATTCAAATCGGACACTATGGGCGTTTTGTGTTCAGTTAGTAAGTTATATATTGAATTATTTATTGTTTATTTAATTTATGACAGAAATCGTAACAATGATTTAAGATCGTAAGGAATGGCCTCGATTGACGGAATTGGTTCAATTTTATAAAAAGTGACCCCTAAACTTATTTCTTGTCAGTACAGTCAGCGTGGCTGCAAAAAGAAATCTTTTCACCGAATTGCTTAACAATCAAGCACTCTATATTCACAGGATACTCTCGTTACGTCTGCTTGAAAATGTAAAAGTAAGAAAGTTTTACGTCCTGAACACTTTCTAGACTGTTAAGCACGTCTCAAGAGTCGCTCGCAAAAAACTTTTATCTCATTTTCGTCAACCAAGGAGAATTTTACTTTTTCCGTGAAGGTCGAGAATATTATTTATTAAATTGAATTATTTACGTCAGAAGTGTTGACTGACGGAGCCTAATGCTATTAATTTGTTACTAAACTAATTTGAATTCATCGCTTAGATTAAATTTACCTCCAATTAGAACTGACAAAAGCTTTTTATATTATTAATTGCTAAAAACGTCGCCTTTAAAACTCTACCCTTACAATGATTCATATCGTTTAAACAAGAATAATTACTTCTGCATCTACCTATGCAATCTGCGACAAGTTTCGTACGATATTTAGTTCCTAGAAAATTAAAGCCGATTGCACTGTGAATCATGCAATTCTAACAATGGTTACAGTCGTTTGCACTGAATAAACAAACGCATACCTTCATGCTCGGGGAAAATGATAAGTCAACAAACAAACAATATAGAGAAAAAGTGTAAAATGTGGGTACCATGTCAATACTATTATATTGTATTGAACTTGAATGACGACCGACTTGGACGACCTCGTATTGAATTAAAACCTTTCCTACTGTCAGAGATGTTGTTTTATTCTCGTGACGAATAAATGCCTGTTCATTTTATTCAACGATCCATTATCTTGCTTACAATAAAAACAAACGAACGTCCGTTACAATTTTTGTTTTATTAATCTTCGGTTTTTGTGAATAATTGGTGCTGGTTTTAAAAGTTGTATGTTGAAGGACGTCGTCTCTACATCTCAGGACTGTTTGTTATTTTGTATGGACAAGCGAACGAGATGAGAGACGCAAGAAACATTATTGTGACAGCTCTTTGACTGGTCGTATCAGATACCATGTCATGTCGGTGAGGAATTGTGCCAACACATCTGAAAATAACTCTGTTGTACGCGATATTCGTATAAAACACAATTACATGCGTTCCCGATCGAATTAACCGTGCATTGTTATGCATACAAGATTAAATATCTCTCCTTTATTGACAAAAGGTTCGTTTATCGTATAAATAGTTCTGGCAATGAGTCGATTGATGCATGTTTGAGCTCATAGGCATCGGGTGCATGATTACCGAACACAATAAAGCCGTTTGTTATTTGTCGATTAGCAGTTTGATAGAGCATTTCAATTTATAGCATCATTGAGTACACCGTCCTCGAACTGGCCAATTACCCCAGATTCTGTCACTATTATTTGGATGTTTTCATAAAGTTCATACTGCACCCAAAGTCAGACATTTCAACATATTTATTGACGTATGTACTCATAACATCTAAATGAAATGAAATATAACCTTTTGGAATTAAGTAATTGGGAGAGTTTTACGAATATATTAAATACAATACATTCATAAATATATTTACAGAAACGATACTTACGGCTTGCGGTTTTTCTATTTCTCTTGCACAAAATAACGGACCGACGTATAAACCCGAGATTAACGTGGTGATAACATCACTGTGTAATTATGAATATGTTAACACTGATTAGCGTGTCATGGCGCGGTCGTTATCATGTTAATCTTATGCACCGGTGACTCGGTGACACAATCTGAGACCTGCATGCCTCTCTTATCGCAAGTGTCTAGCCAAGGTCGCGCTCACAACAACAAAACATAACTAATGTACCTTTACGAGCTATAAACTATTCCCTAACCAATCATCCTAACAACGAACTTAACCACTTTCTATTCCCACGTTGTGTGTACGTATTTTGAGTATACATCCATGTCTGTTTAGACTAGACTTCTTGATAATATTATCGTTACTGCGCACTTGTGTATCGAATATCGGGAATATTTCCGATAGAAATGTACGTCCCAGTTATGTAACATGAGGCACATTTTGACTATAAATTTCGATTCTAAAAAATAGCTTGAAACGATTAGCATAATATTTTATAGCAACTTTTTCCTCAAAACGTAACATATGCTTGTATTAATTGTCGTAAGTTAGGAGGAGAGAGCAATTACTGTCAGCAGACGGGCTGGCTGCATCATCGGTGCCGCGTCGGTGGTCCACGCTGTAATCACGGTGATTAGCTTTAAATGCCCAGAACACCACCATTACAGGCCATCTTTCAGTTTGCAGTTTGAACCAGAAACTCTTCAAGTTTAGGATACGATATTGCTTGGCACATTGCCTTCATTCGTTTTGTTCCAACCGATTACGATGGTTAAAAATTCTAATGTAACCGACGTGGGACCTGCCCTGCGGCATTACATGCTTTCTTTATCGCTTCGGCTCTTCTTCACAAAGGAGCTTAAAATTATTCGACGCTTGCCAAAAATCGTTTTACAAAGTATAAAATATTGCGGCTATTGATCGCGTTCCCAAATCTACAATGAACGAGAAGTGTTATAGACAGGCACTGTATTTTTGCATTGTGATTGTGGTCTATTGCATTCACCAGACTGTATGCTAGTATATTGATTATATTAGTTTCTAACTTGTTACGTAGAACTACCAATTGAATAAGCTATAAAACTCTGCCGTCAACTGCACATATTCAATCGTATTGTGTCGGCACTTGGGTAGCATCGACATGGTTGCAACGTGGCGTGGCGTGAAGATAAAGAATCTTCGTACCCACAGGGAAGTGGGTGTATGAAAAATGCAATATATTTTCTATTGGACCATAAAATGTGAGTTTTATTATTTTCCAAAGTATTCTAAAAATGTTTTGGACAGGTGTCTTCGCACAGCTATTGACGTTATTACGTACATAAATCAGTTTTGACGTCGGTGCCCGAACAGATTGCACAATTCATTCCAGAATTAACATTTAACTAAAATAGCAACATTATTTGAATTTTTACTGACATTACACATCAATGGAAAGACCAGACCCTTGAGTAATCATATTACTGAGCGTCATCAATGTAATTGAGGCTATAAATATTTCGTTTTTGTGGAATTATTTTAATTCGAATTTAAACAACCACAATGTAATGACGATAATGTAGAATTGAACGTCAAGACAATTTTAATATTATGTGTAGAGGCTCTGTAGCATCGGTATGCTGATGACGTGCATAAAATAATTACGATCTGTGTTCCACTTGTTCCACAAACTAGGCGTAATAACCACGTGTGTTGGTCACAATAAATGGGCCAAGAATTTTGCATCGGCGATGCGCATAAGCAATCTGACTCGCGGTCTAATTATAGCGCGTTAGCTTGTCGCCATACCTGGCGATGAAAAATATACCCACGATACCCAGTGTACACACCCATGCACGTTCATAACAATAATGTACACGCATCAATCAAGGAGACACTTACATGTGTTCCAATTAATTATATCAATTTATTACCTAGCGAACATATTGTTTCATATTTCCTTTTTGTTGTAAATAACTTTAGACAATGCATAATAATGAATATCTGATTCATGTGCATGTCACATTACACCGGAGTATAATACTGATATTAGTATTGCCCTTTGCAGCAGCCATTAAGGCTTTTATGGCAATATGCATATTCTCTATGAAGTCCCAAGGGCAATTCATATTTTTCCTGAATGTCAGGTGTCATGATGGCATTTTATTATATGATGTACAAACAATGTCAACAAGTTGAATGAAGTATCGAAACGTTTGTTATGTACGAACTTGTGAGGACGATTATTTTTAAGCTGTAACATTTTCACTATACAACATGTTCACAATATCCCATACGAGTAACAAGAACGCTACGACGACGTATCAAATTCTAAAATGTAACCCAAAAGTTTATTTCCAGGAGGAATTATGTGTTCAAATATTTTGTGGACGGACACAATTGTTTATTACTTTACAGGAGAGTTATAAAGTGTTCATTAAAATAAAATACACGCTTGAATATTTTGGCGGCATCATCGCAATTATACTGAAACGGAGTAAATTTATGGATTGAAGAAAATATGTATTAATAAATCGTTGCGTCTCTACCGACATCCTTAGTATTCCGTGCCTATGCAACGCAGTTCATGTAGGCTAGTACATATTTGGGCAGGACTTTACAAGGCTACACGTTGACGAGACGTGGTTTGAAGTTTCATCATATTTACACAAGTATTACTAATAAGTGTCCTGTGCTAAGTTATTATGAAACGCCTACAGTCTAGTAAGACGTCAATGCAAAGAGAAGATATCTTAAAACCGTACAAAGATATATTTATAGATTGTTCAAAAGCGCATTGGAATCATTAACCTTATTTCAATTACAAAAAAAATAACAGGAGACGCGACCATTACTCGTGTAGTTTTAATTTTTAATGGTTTTACTCTTGTCTTTTAAAAGAGTGCGCTTAAAATAAATTATTAAAAGAAACATAATACCATAATAATGTTCGCTAATTGTATGCGATGCTTAACGATAACGCATGAGTAACAAGCTTTTAAAAATCGTTTATTGCAAGTATTCATCGCGGCGTTCGTCTTAATTGAAACATTGCAGCTAACCCGTTTTTAGAAAGTTTTGGCTGGCCGCCAACAGCTGTTCTGTATCATTTTTTTCTGCTTACCCGAATTCTTAGTTTACCTTTAAGGTCAAGGTTACAAATATAGGCAATAATATACTAGGTTAGCTTGCGTTACTAGGCTATTTCAAAATCGCTTGGGACAAATAGGTACCTACTTAGAATGCAAGTGTGTTTCAAGCAACGTCTGGTACTTTAAGTTAAACCTTCGTTTGGTTATTCATTTATCTCTTAAACATGATCTAATAGATCATTTTATGACATAGTAGAATACCATTTTATAAAATTACTGTTCATTTATTAAATTGTATCATAACATAGCATTAAGTTTTCAAGATAATTATGGCATTCATTATGAAACAATAGTCGGGCAATTACAGGAAAAACACTTAGGCTTTATAATAATTATATGTTGGATACTTCCTAGTGTTATGCGTTTTATCTTGTAAATAAAATAATATCTTGAATTATACTGACACGGGTATCACAAGTGACATTAATTTTTCCTGACATAGTCTTTGCCAAGGATTCCTTTGTTGAATTGTAAAATACGTTAGAATCTACATAATTCAAGAACGTGGCGTATAAAATTTTGATTAAAATAATTTATTCTCTCGTAAACAGTAAAATGGTTGGTATAAATGGTTTGATCCACGCAGGTTTTCCGGTGTAATGTGAGATAGTAAGCCACGTTCCGCTAACTCTGGCTGTAATCCAACCGGTATAAATTAATGGATGATTAATAGTGCTAGGTGTCGGAACGATTCACCACGCGGCCGCCGCGCGCCCGCCGCTCCTGCCGAACTCGCGATGCTCCCGCAGAACATGTTTCGTAATACGTTACGATAGCATTTTCAATTGTGATTCAATCAGAACTTAGAGCATTGACCACGGATGACGACATGCATATATTTTTACAAGGGAACGACACGAATGTTCGCTATGTGCGGCATGTGTGAACTGTAGACGTAGAGTCAATATTTTGCTCGTGTTTGACTTAGCAGTTTTGCATACCGGGTGTAATACGAGAGAGCTGTTTACACAGCTTATCTGATAAATGCTTTAGTTTGGGTTCGAGTTGGAAACTAAATTACTTAGTAGCATGTGGGTAAACAGCTACTAAAACAACTCTAACCTTGGCCGACTACACTACCTGGATCATATTATTCACAGTTCGTGTAATCTCGGGATGTTTACATAATACATTGTTCTGCAAGTAATGTTTAAAATAGAAAGATTTTTCTATTCTTTATTGTAATTTTTTGCCGGGAATTTATTATTTACTTAACTTTATGTAGGACGTAGATTAGTTTAAGTATTCTTTTCAGCTGAGGAAACTTTAAAAACTATGATACGAGTTTCGCTGCATTTTAATAAATCTTTCAGATAAAACTTTTAACCTTTAAATTTGAAGCCTTACGTCCTAAATTTTAAGTGTAAAGAACTTAATGCTCAATGTTAACCAATGTAAACAATGGTTAATGACCGGTTGGCCTTGGCGATTATAACGAATGTCTCATGGTATACAAAAGGCATTAAATATTATGTATCACCACATTGTTGCCGGTGACCGTGCTTCTCCTTATAACGATGACGTCACGGGGTATCAATGAAAGATCTTTACGCGTGTTACCTTCCCTCGCTGTCCACCGACACGTCTGCATTACGTCTAGACGAAAACATTTATATTTTTCCAACAGGAATTCCAAAAATGTCATCATTCAACATCAACATCAAAGCTAATCGTTTTATTGACGTGTTTTTACACATGCTGCTTTTCTTAATTCTTGTACAAACATTTTTTCGTATTTAATGAAGTCTGTTGATTTCTTGTGTTTACATATATGCCATTCTGTTTAGGTTTTAAAATAAGAGGCGATTCAAAAAATATTTTATAAATAGCCGATTACGTCCTGCCTCGATTACATTATTCAATAATTAAACAAATGTATTTGTCTATCCGGAAATTTTAAATATCAATGACACGTAAACACATTAAATCGACGAACTATATACAAAGTCGCACCGTAAGGTTAGCATAAATGTAAATATGTTTAAGTGGCTTTTAGAAGACGTGTCTTACTGAGATACAGAAACTGACAACATTCATAATATTGTATGTTTAGCAAATCCTTGAATAATGACCACGAACTAAACTTTATTTAAGCGTTAAAAAAACGTTGACTCATCTGTTACGTCTTTCTTACAAATACCAGCTTAAGTTCAATTCATTGTGTTAATGAACTGCGCTAATCGTGTTAAACTGTGAAAAATGTCTGTCATTAATGCGGCTACTGTTTATTTATGCCGCTGCACTCACATTATCGGCTGGTATGACGCCTTTCCCGAAATCGTCATCGGTCACGTTTATTTTGGGCGCTACAAACATTGCCCGAGTTATAGGAACGTAGGTACCTACAGCGAACAGTCCCACACACCCGCCATGCGTGACCGATGCACCTCGCCGTAATCACAACGGCTTTAATTACCGGCTCCTTACAAACCCACACTAACACAATTAAAGCACTCTAAGTATTCGTAATCTAACAGAACTAATAGATCACGTGGAAAGTTACACTTACGTCATCACGCGCAATTAATGTGCAATTATGTTAACAAATGGTAAAACTATGATTTCATTTAATCCTCAGATGATTTCATGCACTTGCAGTCAAAGCCATATAATTAATCATTGCAATAATAATGAAAACATTCAACATCAATAACATTATGCAAATCAGTAAACCTTAACCTAACGACTGAAAATGAGAACCATTGCTATAAAATATTAAATTAATTTTCGAGTCTTTACTTTCTGATTGCCTTCAGAAAGTAATTATACATATTTTAAGACTCCAAAATAAATTTAAATTCAGTCGTGTTCGTGACTTAAGCAGCGATGTCGCAAGTGCACGCTAGGGTTTACTCCGGCGGAGTAGTGGCCAGCCTTACATAAGGGTTACTGAGCTGAACCAGGTCACATAATAATGTCACCGCGTTTTATATCACTTTAATATCGCGTTATACACTTTAAGTGCACACAAGTGGTGCCCGGCGAAAGGTTTAGTCCCCCTGTGGGTTGTAAAACGCCAGTAAGTGCATTCGATGGACAGTACCCTGCATTTTTACTTTTAGAGAGCACTTCCCCTTCGTTTGTAAATTGAGACATCTATTTCAAACAGGAAGGTATATAAATTTCCTAGCACCTATAGCATGATAAAAAAACGATTTTACCAATAAAAAATAATCAAACTTGAGAACATTAATTTGTGGAACTTCACAACCATGTATAAATGAAACTGCCAAAGCAATAACATACGTTTTAACTATGAATACCAACATCTACAAGTGTCGTTTGTCGTATAAGGAGACAAATTGGTCTATCCAGCTGCGTTTGCACAGGATGTGTCAGTTATGTTAACCTAGAGATTAAATCGCACAACTAGGTAAAATATGTCATCGCGTCACATTGCATTAGTGATGTGTAAACACTTGAACGCTACGGTCGGCGATAAATTGCGATGTTACATTACACTCATTTCTATGCACCTATTAGGTACTTATATTTATGTATATCTGATTATCTTGAACACTCGTTCCGCAGTTTACACGAGGAATTATAAGGTATAATATTAAATGTATGTGACACATTTGTAATTTATTAAGAACGATTCAAGCGGAATGTTATGCAATATGCCGATTCTTTATCAATTGTTGGTGATTTTAAGGAATCACTGTTTCAGTACGAAGACACAACGCCGAAAGATAAACTAAAGGCCAACCCATAAAATAGTAGAGAATTATGACAAAACTAACAATTAGTAGGCAACTAAAACAAAACAAGGATTAACAAAGTTCCAGTGGGAATATTTTTACATATAAGAAATGGTATCAAGTATTTTTCAAACTATACTTTTTTCAATGAATAAATCGTTGGTAATAAAACTAAACGAAATCTCCACCTGTCACCGCCTAATATTTTTTTATTAAACTCTGTTTTATGTGCGTCGGTATATTCGCCAAAAGTATAATAATTATAACTTTTGTTTCGGTGTCACGAGTTTCATTGCCCCGAATTTGTTATGATTACGTTACGACACCCGAAGCAAGCTGACGTTTTATTACCAAACTGATTCCCTTAACGGTTTTATTAAAGTCTGTGTTGATCTTTATAAAATTGTGCGATATTAATGTCTTCATAAAAGGAAATACTATTTTCATTTATTAAATCATTGTGTCACAGACTATTTAATATTAATTAGCCAAACATAAGATTTTTTATGCTAAAAAATTTCAACAAAAATGGTCGAAATTGATTCATACAGTCCGAAGGTTCTATGTAGAAAAACTTAAAAAAAAAACAATATCATTGAGAACCTCCTAAAATCCTTTTTGTGGTCGGTTGAAAATACAACTCTTCCGTTTTTAAAACATTTTTATGAAGTCCATATCGAGTTAAGAATTCTACTTTTCAGCCTTTTTTCATATAATTAACTTGAGATACACATATCTGGGAGGAACATTCAAAACAAATGCAATACATAGGTATTATATCTGTATGTTGTTGTGAATACAGATCGTGCGCCAAACTAGGCGTCGTCGGCGTCGCGGGCCGTTACAGCCGTCTGAATAGCGAGTTTCCGATTTCGACGCGAAACTAATTCACTTCTGCACTACTTGTCAACACACCAACAGAATCTTCTCGTTTCAAAACAATGTTTTTTTAATACTCGATAATTAAGAAAAAGTTATGAAAAATGCATGTTGATTTTTATAAATTAAAATGATTATTAACGGTAGAGGAATAATTTTCACAGCTTCAAAGCGTTTGTCATGTCGCATTTGCCGCTAAGATATCATCGAGTTAATTAATAATTATTTATTCCCCGTATCCTGTTTATAATGTGTCAGAGACCACCTTGTAAGTATAGGTTTTATCTTATTATCAGTTAATCCGAATATAAGGGAAGTGTCGGAGATGGTCTGGAGTGGGCCTAAGCTAGGCATGTTGTATTACCGTTACCCGACTAGGCGCCAACCACTGGTCGCGCGAGCACCTCGTAACCAATATCACAATGTTATAAATTGAATAGTTATTACTATTTGAATAACATACATGGTGTTTATTCATATTTATAAGAAATCAAACCCACTAGTATTTTTGTCCGTGTTGTTTCTCCTTACCAAGCCAAAACCTTTAAAAACTGAGTTCTGATAGTTGAATAGTCACTTTTCAGTGCGTTCGGTAAACTGATGTTAAGTTTTTTCACAGCGACAAAAAACGGTCTGTTCCAAAAAAACGAATTTAAATTATATTATATCAAAGTCAGGATTAAGAGAATGAGAAGGATATCTTATTTTTGATGGTATTAAGTAAATAGAGACTTAGAAAATCGATAACGCCAAGAGTGTGACGTGTGTTGGCTGGCGCCTCACGTCCAGGACTACATATAAATCGTCGGCTTACGTGGGCGGGACAATTGTCGGTCTTCACTGATAAACGCTAGAGATGACCCGAGCCCTCAAGAGACCTTATCGTGAGAAAGTGCTTATATAAAACTACAACACACGCATTCTTTCATCTTTCTACGAAATCGATGCGCACGTTCTGCAGCTATTCTGATAATAGTGAAATGTCAACACATTTACTGGCATTCACAATTATAATTTGCTGAAACGACGCATGTCCTAGTTCGCTAAATGTAATAGACTAATGGACACTCTTTGGCCTACGTCTAGAAATTGCGAAATAAATTCTGACGTAATCACTTAACTGAAAAAATTACGTGTACCAAATTGAAAATCGATTTGGCAAGCAGAATGGAAATGTGATTATTTTTCCTTCAAATACCTGAAGATAGATTAGTCCCCGTCTTTAGATAAAGCTTCAATCATGTTTACATTCGTCGTGGCTTTCTCGTCCCCACAATCTTTCACATTACGAAACTCTTCCTGGATTTCTTCTGTCATTAATCTTTTGCTGTCCGTTCAGTTATAAGTGTCGCATTTTGCTATGGTTTGTGCTATGCATACTTATTATCGGCTACTTGTTTAGCTGGTCGACGATGAAAGCTAACTTGGTACAAAACCACTTTTGTCACCTGCGTTCAATAGATGGCCTCATTGTTTTCATTCCAGCGCAGTGTAACGTGAGCTTACGGCTGAGTTGTGGTCGGGGCGACCTACGCAGGATCGCAGCCCATACAATTCACATTTCCTACAGTATCTTGGACGTTTCTAAACAGGTCCCGTAAAATGTGGATATTACAACTGTATTCATTTTGCGTTTCGTGTTAAATACACATTAATTTTTATAGTAAGTTCGTGAACTCCAATGATGGCTCGCGGCTTTTTAAATTAAGATAACATTTTATTGACTACTAATTTGATTCGTAGCATATTTTCCTTATCTTTTCCACTTAAAGCTTTTACTAGCTTTCACGTGTCTTGCAACATTTCGTGGGTAGGAACCATCGGCTGGTTCTCAATCACGAGTCGTGTTTGAACTTGGCCCGTGTGCTCTGCGACACTGGGTCAACGAGGCAGGGCTGGATATTGCGCCGCGCATTCCTATAAGTATGTCTGCTCAGCTCGACAATTATTACCGTGCAATAAGCGCAACCAACATGTAATGTAGGTGCATGAGATTGTCCTTGTCAGTTTATTCCTAACGATATAATTTATAGCTCGGAAATTAGTTCTATGTGGATAACAGCCGCCTTTAATTGTAATTACTAACTGCAATTAAGAAAAGTATAAATTAATAGTTTACATTAACTGCTCTATGCATTTGTCGCTTCGATGCAATCTAGTGACTAGTTAAGACATTTAATCTTGACCGTCGATCCCGTCTAGAGTGTCATCAAAGTCTTGTGTAAGGCAATGTTCATGAGAATTAAAAGACTAGAACTTTTCTTATACTGTAATATTTTCATCCATCAAAATTATTTAATGAAAGTAAATCGTAACTTGGCACATCTTAATATTATTTTTAAGAAAAAGACAGTAATGATTATACTGTATCATCTTTAGTAATATCAATTATATTTGTTCAGTATACAATCTAAATTAATTAACCACATGTCGGTATGATTTAATCCTAATAGCTCGCCTTGTGCGACCGTGAATAATGTTGGCCAAACACTCGGTGAATTACTGGTTTTCATGAATAATTATGCGAAGTCGTTCTTAAATAATGTTGCAGGAATAAAATATTACAGTTGCCATCATAGTAATAGTCGTATAGAGTTATATTACGTTACATCCTGAATCGGGGCTCATGATTAACATCTTCCGTGAGCAGGGTCAACGTGCAGGGGTTACGGGCTGACAGGCCCTGGGACTAGACCTTCTAGAAATTTCTAATAAAACGTGATTTGTGGCATTGGGTTAGAACGTCTTCTTGCTTAGGTACTATAAGTTTGCGCGACATGAGTTAAATGAAACTTACGTAACATGAACATTATGTCAACTGCCATATTTGTCGGACTCGTAAGGTAAGCTAGACGTAAGCCACTTTATATTTGTATACATGTACTTTTAATGATATTAGATTGCATCTACATCTGTCAACCAAATTCGGATGTAGTAAATGTCACACATGTCCCAAATAAAGGCCAGAACACAATCAAAACATTGTGTATGCACAATGTACGAAAACAGAGTACGATGATCTAAACGCCTAGTCAACCAATTCGCTCGAAGTGGCCATTATGCAATAAAATCATTTGAATTAATCAATAGAGCAGAGTATCCTGGCACTACAATCGGCTAACGACACACTTCCTCCTGTATTGGGCTACTACATCATCCTGGGTTCTGCACCCGCTCGACGCTGCAATTGAGGACTCTACTTAACGACGACGTATAAATAGAACTTCGACTTCTCACGATTCATATTATGCTTTTATTGAATTCAATGCCATTACTACAGTCTAGTAGGCGACTAGTTATATGAATAATAACTAAGATGTGGTTTGACAAATTACTATGATGTTTTTTTATCGGACAATGTTAAAGATTTTAGGTGAATTTTCTAGTTTTAATTTTGTTAAATATTTGTTTTGTGCTTACGTAATGATACGCAAATAAAAATATGAATTTTAATATGTATATTTATGTGATATAGAAAACTCATGGGCAGCAAATTCTTGAGTCGATTTTATTGAGCGCCTCTAGAGCATTTAAATATTTTATGAATTGTAATAAAAAGGCAATTCGACACATTTTCTCACAAAATTATCGCTCAAACGTAATAAACTGGAGAGCCGCGTATATTATTGATAACATGCAGTGTGGTATTGAGATCGAGTTCACGTAATACCATGTAACCATATTCCAAGAATATCACCTGTTTGTAGATATGAAGTAGTGTTTCTAAACAAGTACGGTGTGTAGTTAACCTGTAGTCCGCAGTAGGTAAGAGTCGCGAGGACGCTAACAAAACGCTAACGATGTTTACAAAATGTATCACGTACACTTCACAAGTAACGATCAGTTACTACAACTGCGCAAACACTTTCGGACTCTGATAGAGTTACAAGCTTAATTAGATTACGTTTAATATTATTTATAGTTCGTTTATTATTGTTTGACGTGGGTTTTTATACGCCGAAGAGCAAATCCTTGAATTTGTATAATTAGGTAGGCCCACGGTCAGGCGTGCAAAATGTTATTCTTCGATGTAATCTGACATGTTCTAATATTTACCTATGACGTTATGGTTTTATGATTGCTTGCAGTGCGAACCGGTGCCAACTCTCGAATGCACATACAATTGTGTAATTAAGAACAAATTGTTAGTGTCGCATAATTTAAGAGTAAACATTGCTTTCTATTGTGTAACAACTGCCCAGTGAAATATTACACATTGAAAAGAAAACAAACTCAAAATTGCGTTAATAAGGCATGGTTTACGAATTTCGACTGGTAAAGATTTTCGTCACGATCTTTAGATTTTTTAGGGCTCGGTAACCTTAAGTTCTTTTACAAGTTGCGACGTAAAATAAACATATTATACGATAGTAAAAATAAGGATCTTCGTTGCATCATCATACATACAGCGATTATCTGAAGGCAAATATGTGTGAATCGCATTTATTTAAAAAAAAACTTGCGTACATAATACCGAGTATAATGAAACATAAATACTGTAAAGCACGTCTGACCTAGTATTAGTACTAGTATTCTTGCATCTTGTACCTTGAGATAAACGTTTGATGTAAAACAATGCCACTACATTCCTTCAAGAAAGCAAAAACAATTCAGCAATTTAAATATGTAAACAAATGCACCTGCACTCGTAGGGTTTCGATTCAGCTGATCAGGTCAACTCATCCAATGAGAAGCACATACACTGCCAAAGACACACTGGTCTCTGTCAAATCGATGATCAAACAAATTGTTAAATGTCAATAAATGTGGATCGTGTATGCGCTCGCGCACCGGCTCGGTATCGCAGGCGACACGCGCTCCCCGTAACGGACAATCAGTAACTGAACGTTTGGTTGAGTCGGACGAGTTATTATGCGCCCACTGATGCCATCAATAACTTCACAAACACGTGGGTCCGGCGATGTCGGCCGACACGACGTGATATCACACATGCACGGTAACGCGCTTATCGGTGCATCGCCTGTAAAAAGCTCATGATTCATCAGAATTAGGTTTCGCCTGTGACATCACCGAGCTATGCGACCAATGTAAACAATACTGTGGCGGACAACCGATCTGCTTCAGCACGCTCATGTTATTTACCGGCGAACCAACTACGTCTAACACGCCTGTCTTATGTATCATGTATTACGAAGAGCTTCGTAAATATTAGTCTGGTCTGAGCCATGTGTGAATTTAATTCTTAGAAACTCTAAGTTTCCACAACGTTTCTACGTCTGAACTCTAATTGATAGGAGAATAAGCAATCAATACGTAATGTAACATTTTTTCTAATCGTAAATCGTTTAGAAAAAATATTGTACTAATAAGATCGGGCGGAGTAGGAAGAAAACATTAATTAAAGAGTTGCATATAGAAAGTTGTTCCATTACACCGTTTGTATTTTCCTAACGTAGTTGGCGCACTTTCCTTAAAGGATAGGCTTATATTTGTTGATACTGTATATAGCGATCTATAAATAATAATGTAATAACGAGAAATCTGCCAGTGCCGTAATAACGCAAACATAAATTCATTTTACTATAATCGCTGTCATAAATATAGGCGCGATAATAATGTTATTATATTTAAATTGTATAATTGTTAACACTGAATCAATCAATAAATTATTTAGATAACCATTATTTTAACAGCTGTGTTAATGTGTATGACCATAAAAGGGTCCACAGGTAGCTTTAGTACGAGAGTACAGTTGACTCAACTCTAATAAAGATTTATTTCACTGTCCCTTCTTTGACAACACTTAATAAAATAATGTAACAGACGATTAAGGTTCTTAACACAGTACACGCGCGGAGCGTAGGCGTTTTTTCGAAAGTATAAACACTGACATTCGTGAATCGTAAAATTCGCTCGGCAATGCATTTCGCTCAATGAAGTCATCTTCAACAGTATTAGTTTCCAAAGTTAACCCTAGAAAGATAATCATATTGTGACGTACGTTAAAGATAATCATGCGTAAAATTGACGCATGTGTTTTATCGGTCTGTATATCGAGGTTTATTTATTAATTTGAATAGATATTAAGTTTTATTATATTTACACTTACATACTAATAATAAATTCAACAAACTATTTATTTATGTTTATTTATTTATTAAAAAAAAACAAAAACTCAAAATTTCTTCTATAAAGTAACAAAACTTTTAAACATTCTCTCTTTTACAAAAATAAACTTATTTTGTACTTTAAAAACAGTCATGTTGTATTATAAAATAAGTAATTAGCTTAACTTATACATAATAGAAACAAATTATACTTATTAGTCAGTCAGAAACAACTTTGGCACATATCAATATTATGCTCTCGACAAATAACTTTTTTGCATTTTTTTGCACGATGCATTTGCCTTTCGCCTTATTTTAGAGGGGCAGTAAGTACAGTAAGTACGTTTTTTCGTTACTGGCTCTTCAGTACTGTCATCTGATGTACCAGGCACTTCATTTGGCAAAATATTAGAGATATTATCGCGCAAATATCTCTTCAAAGTAGGAGCTTCTAACGCTTACGCATAAACGATGACGTCAGGCTCATGTAAAGGTTTCTCATAAATTTTTTTGCGACTTTGAACCTTTTCTCCCTTGCTACTGACATTATGGCTGTATATAATAAAAGAATTTATGCAGGCAATGTTTATCATTCCGTACAATAATGCCATAGGCCACCTATTCGTCTTCCTACTGCAGGTCATCACAGAACACATTTGGTCTAGCGTGTCCACTCCGCCTTTAGTTTGATTATAATACATAACCATTTGCGGTTTACCGGTTACTTTCGTTGATAGAAGCATCCTCATCACAAGATGATAATAAGTATACCATCTTAGCTGGCTTCGGTTTATATGAGACGAGAGTAAGGGGTCCGTCAAAACAAAACATCGATGTTCCCACTGGCCTGGAGCGACTGTTTTTCAGTACTTCCGGTATCTCGCGTTTTTTGATCGCACGGTTCCCACAATGGTTAACTTATACGGTTCTTGTAGTAAGTTTTTTGCCAAAGGGATTGAGGTGAACCAATTGTCACACGTAATATTACGACAACTACCGTGCACAGGCTTTGATAACTCCTTCACGTAGTATTCACCGAGTGGTACTCCGTTGGTCTGTGTTCCTCTTCCCAAATAAGGCATTCCATTTATCATATACTTTGTACCACTGTCACACATCATGAGGATTTTTATTCCATACTTACTTGGCTTGTTTGGGATATACATCCTAAACGGACACCGTCCTCTAAAACCAAGTAACTGTTCATCTATGGTCAAATGAGCCCCTGGAGTGTAATTTTGTATGCACTGATGGATAAAGAGATCCCATATTTTTCTAACAGGAGTAAATACATCGTTTTCTCGAAGTGTGGGCCGTATACTTTTGTCATCCATTCTAAGACATCGTATCAAAAAATCAAAACGATCACGACTCATTACAGAGACGTACACCATTGACAAAGATCGATCAAAGAGGTCATCTGTGGACATGTGGTTATCTTTTCTCACTGCTGTCATTACCAGAATACCAAAGAAAGCATAGATTTCATCTTCATTCGTGTCACGAAATGTAGCACCTGTCATAGATTCCCGACGTTTCAATGATATCTCAGCATTTGTCCATTTTACAATTTCCGAAATTATCTCATCAGTAAAAAATAGTTTGAAGCATAAAAGTGGGTCATATATATTGCGGCACATACGCGTCGGACCTCTTTGAGATCTGACAATGTTCAGTGCAGAGACTCGGCTACGCCTCGTGGACTTTGAAGTTGACCAACAATGTTTATTCTTACCTCTAATAGTCCTCTGTGGCAAGGTCAAGATTTTGTTAGAAGCCAATGAAGAACCTGGTTGTTCAATAACATTTTGTTCGTCTAATATTTCACTACCGCTTGACGTTGGCTGCACTTCATGTACCTCATCTATAAACGCTTCTTCTGTATCGCTCTGGACGTCATCTTCACTTACGTGATCTGATATTTCACTGTCAGAATCCTCACCAACAAGCTCGTCATCGCTTTGCAGAAGAGCAGAGAGGATATGCTCATCGTCTAAAGAACTACCCATTTTATTATATATTAGTCACGATATCTATAACAAGAAAATATATATATAATAAGTTATCACGTAAGTAGAACATGAAATAACAATATAATTATCGTATGAGTTAAATCTTAAAAGTCACGTAAAAGATAATCATGCGTCATTTTGACTCACGCGGTCGTTATAGTTCAAAATCAGTGACACTTACCGCATTGACAAGCACGCCTCACGGGAGCTCCAAGCGGCGACTGAGATGTCCTAAACGCACAGCGACGGATTCGCGCTATTTAGAAAGAGAGAGCAATATTTCAAGAATGCATGCGTCAATTTTACGCAGACTATCTTTCTAGGGTTAA
>NW_020800369.1:0-13871 GCF_003590095.1 Trichoplusia ni | reverse complement strand
ATCAGCGTTTTCAATAACGTATCATTTATAACCAAAAATAAAAACGCCCTTACTTTTATCCAGATATAGGTATATCAGATATATTGGCCTTATCAAGTTGTAAAAAATACAACTGCATGATATTCCGTTTCAAGAACCGCTAAAGTAAAACTAGCAAATCAAATTGTAATCAACACCATTCCAAATTAAATATGTGAGAACTAGCCTAACACAATTAGTATTTCACCCCCGTCGTCGCTCTGGTATCAATTACATTATTAAGCATTACAATTACAATAGTTTTGTGTAGGCGGCTGATTTCCCCAGACATCAATTAGCTGTCCATCCGTCTCGTCAGCACGCGGCCTGTCAACAGACGGGCTTGGAACTACGAATGGATGACTCTGGTCTGCATTTCAATAGTTCAATTTTGATGACGACAATATTTTTTTAGATGGTCTTATGAACAATTACACGTATTCTTTTTTGTTCCAGGATAAATCGTTGAAAAATACAAAAGGTACTCTGTCTTCACTTCTATGTATAAATCTTGCTTCTAACCTTTTAAACAGTTAGATGTTAATAAGCTTTTTTATTTTTACATGTCCTGAACCCTATTGTTTTCATTTGTTAGTCAACTGTTACATTGCCAGCCAGCTGTAGATATAAGAATGATCTTAGTTGCGTAATTTTTTAACGCTTGCTTTCAAAGCAAAACCGTTTATCAGAAAAACATAGTACTTGCAATAAAACATAGCTCATAATATATCTGCTCCCTCTGTCATATAAGAAAAAAGAGAGCATAATGATTTAAAATGAGACTCATTTCAATCAACTAATCACACCCTTGCAACACGAAGATTGGCGGAAAATTTGCTTTCAATTGTATTAAACTGAGATAAATGGGATTAGATAAGTACTTTAAAGAAACGTTAACGATGTGTGAAACAGGGTGGAATTGGTTCTATAGTTCTGAGGGATCACCCTTAATAAATTTCATCTACTTTTATTGAATGCGAGTACTTAAATTGATACACAAGTAAGAACCTACTAATTTCACTATGAGTTTTGCAAATTTTATAGTAGCAACAAATTAAACTTTAAGACTTCAAAACTTCATGTTCTTCTTCGATCTCTTCTGTAACTTCGATCTTCATTTTTAATGTTTGTTGTCATAACGGCAGTAGTTCAAACACTTTAGCTAGGGAAATTTCTCTCCATCATGGTTCATAAGATACAGAAGCGCCTCAGGTACACCTCAAGACACAATCAATAAAAACTACTTAAATCAAAATGCAGTTTCATCAATAAAATATGGCAAAGCTTCACACGACGTCGTTTCCGCATATTTATTGTCTCATAACAAATGCATGGGAACTTCGGGACCAGCTGCGGTAGGCCGGGGTAAGGTCAGAGGGGGACTCAGTTCCCCCGGGGAAAGGCGGGGACCAAACGTCTGCACCTGTGTACCTACTCATTATCTTTTATCGTCGCTAAGATAAATGCTATAAGCTAGCGTATTGCTATACTAGCTTTAGGCTGCGACTCCACCCGCGTGCACTTCGTTTATATCGCGTTGGTTTTCGTGGGAATTCCGGGATAAAATGTAGCATTCATCCCCGCCACCAATACCCCAATTAAAATTAAAATACCCAAAAACCACTGAGCACATATTTCATTATTTTGAATAAACAACATTACACATTTCAAAGCCGTAGTCCTTTCCATAAAAAGTTTCACATAAACTTTCACCCACTTATAACCCTGTTTCTTTTAGTTAAAAGTATCGCGCCTGTGGCGTTTCTCACGCTCGAAACTATCTGTGCATCAAATTTCATTACGATCGCTTCAGTCGTTTTGGTGTGAAAGCGAGATGCAGACATACAGACAGACAGACATAAATAGAGACTTTCGCATTTATAATGTACGTATGGATTAGTACTTACTTTGTAACACTTATCTCACACGTGCGTTTTTGATACAGATTAATCAAATTAGCTTAATACTAAGTGATTTGCTGAAGTATTCTAAGCTATTTAAAGTTATATGTTTTTATGAGTTAATTTGGTTATTTAGCTGTGTACTACGAATCATAATCTTGTAGGTAAATCGCAGGTTACTATAAATATAATAATAATACCAGTCTTTAAACGCCACCACGCGAGATCGCTGTGGGTTGGCGGTTTCAGATTCCGATATTCACTTTTGCGTTTGGAATCCTTATAAATCTCAAATTATATTATACTCCTGCAAGTTTGTATGTATGTATGTTTAAATAACTCTTTCAGACTCAAAAACTGTTAACATTGATGTCTACAGTTAGTCAACATCAGTTTGCTTCAATTACCTAACTAAAAATAAAAAAATAGTTTGACATATGAACGTTCCGAGCAATCAACCCTGTTCGTTAGCTGTAAGCTAGATAAGTGAATACGTTAACCTTTGTCCCCTAACTAGGGGTGAGCCGCGACCGTTGAATGATAACCCCAGCGATTAGTAACGTGTCCCACCCCTAACTGATATAATAAGTATGGAAACAAACGTCTAAACGTCATATTTAAATATTGACGCAACGTTATAGGCGCTTTATTAGCGTCGTTTGAAACCATGATGCGTTAAGTATAAGCAAGTTGCGTTATTCAAACGAGCGTATTCGTAATGAATAACGTGATCGGTTATGACGCAAATTATGATTGTTACAACCTTCGTAAGATAACACGCTATAAGAGCTACGTGCTGGTGTGACTCTCGTATCGGCGTAATAAGTTTCATTTCAGTGTAGATTGCTTCCGTAATGCGTAATTGCTTTAGTGCACGTCCACGGTACCTACCGATAATATATTCGTATAAAAACCGTTTTAAAGTCGGCACTCGCTGAACATGGGAGTTGCTCTTTTAATTGTAAGAGCTGCATTCCTTTGTAATTACATCTTCAATGCCTTCGCGGCGAGACACAATGTGTCTTATTGAGGAGAATCGGGAACGTGATAAAAATACGTAATGGATTGTTGGTTTTCCTATGTTTTTGCTGATAAAAACGATTTGATTTGTAGAAGTCGGTTTTTCATGATAAAATTACAATCTCTTCGTACAGTGACCTCTAGACGAAGCGAGGGTGGTATCGGGCATGACTAATATCTTTGTTAACAAAACATTTTTGTACTAATCATAATTTATTTGCTTTCCTAAATTAAACTCCGAAGTCCACGCCAGAAGTTATTGGCTTTTTTCGTAATTTAATTTTAAATGTAATTAAGTAATAACGAAATGCTATCAGAATCCCACGTTAAGTTCCCATGACATCAATCTTCCCTGTTTTGATTTCACCATTAATAGCAGATTGCTAAAATGCTGACGTACCTCCATCAATTCGAACTTTATCAGTTAGGCGTTAAGGTTTAAAATTGGTTAGGAAATGCAAAGGCCCTATGCTTCATAAAAAGTATTTTGTTGGTCCACTCGTAGAGAACCCGCATAATTGTACCCGTCAGATTAAATACAGTACAGTTTAGGGTGCATACCCCAACTAATCACTGGCAGAAACACTATTGTAACATATCGTTAAGGACTATTTTGTGAGGAACAAATGTCATGGGAAAAGTTTCGCCTACACACTTACAAATAATTGAAGAGCGTTTGTTGGGTTTTAATCTAATTAGCGAGCAAACACATAATTCTTTATTGTCAAAAAGACCTTAGATTTAAACTCATTGTCTTTTCGTAGGTTAGTATTTTCGTAAGTTGTACTTATTGAAAATATTTTTAAAAGATTTAGTGTATAAGAAAGGTTAATGTTGAGGTAATAAATAACACACCTATAGATTATTAGGTTTAAACTACGGCTTTTAGATGTTACAAATAGGCGGAAAAACATGACGGTCACAACGAAGTAGAGCAATTAAAACTAATTGTATGTTATAATTTATAAAGCGGGCTCCTCGCTTATCTTGGCAAAATCAATATGGTAATTATTGAATGAGCGCCAACGGTCACTGTATAAAAACGGCTTCATGCGGGGACTGTGGGGAGGCCCGGCATGCCATGAAGTACCCGCATAAGTGTTATTAGCGGTGCGCCAATCTAACTACGATTCCCCTTTACGAGGGCTATTTAAAACGAGAGGGTGTCGCTCCTACTCAAATGCATCAACACTTCAATACCAAACGTTCACCCATTCATTTTAATTTACTGTTTAGGTAACTTTAAAAACAATCCTGTTTGCTGTTATGCTAAACGACGCCGAAGCTAAAATTATTTTATTCAAAATACAACTGCCACACAAATAACTAATTATCATGTATTAACCTTTTACCTTAATTTAAAACAGAACAACAAAATGTCGAAATGTATTTCCAGTATGCGAGCCTTGACACTGCAGGGCGGGCTTTCGTAAATAAGATAATGTTTGTTTTTCTTTTTTAAATACAAAGTGTGTTTAATATGTGTGCGCGGTGTTTACGAGTATCGCCGTAAGCTTATAATGTATCGTAAAGTGTGAGAGTGGAAATGGTCTATTTTTAGTTAATTTGCGTGCATCTAAAACGCAAGTCACGTTCAGAAACAAAGGGCCGGAGCGCCGACCACCGCAGTTTCTGAGAAAACACTCGCAGCATATTTAGCTCGCAACTTTGAGCGAAAATAATCTCGCTTCAAGCTTTTATATAGTTTCCTGTCGACTACATGGACGCGATTCGCAATTGTAATACTTCTGTCAACACAAGAGAACACTAGAAATTAAATGTTTATACAATTAGGTATTTCATTTGTAACAAAAGCTATAATAGGAACCGTATATTAAAACACGTTGGATATTTTCCATGAACTATATTTGACAATCAACATAACAGAGACAAACATAGATTACATAGCTACAAGACATTAAAACCTATTTTGATACATACTAACACCCCCACTTATCAAAATAATCAAAACATTACAAGACATAGTACAACACCCACTCTATAAATAAACTAAAAATGCTTTACATGTCATTAGTACACCATTTAGAAAAACAGTAGAGTTATACTCATTCCCATACTACAAATACATCACTAGGGTTTTTTAACAAGCTCACAGGCATCATTATCTTCAAATGATTGCAACTTCTGAGCCAAAGCACGTCTCCACTGCTCCTTCTCAGGCCTTTTCAGAGCCTGTGAGATTGAAATCTCCTGAGAAACTGGAACAGTACTGGATACACACAAGTTGCTGAAACCATACCGATCAGGCTGCTTTCCTTGCGTCTTCTGTCTTTCATAAGGCTCTGGCTCCTGACTAAGATATACATGTAATGTGTGTTTCTTCACCATCAGTGTATACTGAAGAATCTGAAGAGCTATCACTATGATAATCAAATACTGGAACACAGGATGCCCCCACTGAATCTCTGTTCTCCTTCTCCACGCTGATCTCTGGTGTTTGCACATTACTCTCGTCATCTGGAACCAATATTGCCTCCTGGCTGTTTGCATTATCACCTGTCTCGCTTTCTATCAAAATAACATCTGCTGGTGATAACAGTATCTTTTGAAGGATTACACAATCTCTATCCTTTCACATTCATTCCATATCTTGGCTATTTATATGTGCAAGCCACTTCTGTGCCACAATCTTCCTGTAATTGCAGGAGCTGCCAACATGTAACTTGAAGATTGTAACCTCAACTTGTAAACCCCATCAGTTAAGTCAGCTATCGCAACCAAAGCATCTCTTCCGTCATAAATACATAACAATGCTTTTCTTCAATTATAACCTGGTTACCATTCCTGATAAGCTCGCTAACTGATTACAAGTTTGTAGTCAAAACAGGCACGCATAGCACATTTTTCACAGTTATATGACATTGCAAGTCTGACATGATCTCCACATCTCCTGAACAATCAACCCATTAAAACACGGTGATAGTTTCATGTTTGCAATCCCGTCCTTGTTAACAGTCATATGTGCACTGGCACCGCTATCTGTGTACCAACCCTTCTAACTAAACCTTCCGTTTATAAAAAACATTGAAAACGCATTTATCCGCCATTTTCTTTCATAACGGGCACCACATTTATCATAGTTTTCCATGCCCTTTAGTTTTGGTACACTAGCTATATTCGAGTTCATGGTTTCGCCAGTCAACAAGCGCAAATTATCTATTTTAACAACAAAATAACTGATAAATGCCCAACTGAGCCCATAACCTATTAAAAACACGTTGGATATTTTCCATGAACTATATTTGACAATCAACATAACAGAGACAAACATAGATTACATAGCTACAAGACATTAAAACCTATTTTGATACATACTAACACCGTAAACGCGTCGAGACGTCACTTCAATATCAGTTGTAAGTAGGTATACTACTTTCAGAAGGTCTGGAATACACACTATTGTTAAACAATGATTCGATTAGGATATAATATACTTACAAGAATAAATCTATGTTATTCATATAAACAAGTTTCGTATAACCATATAAATATCGCAAATACAAACAATACGACTAAAGCCGCACCAAAAACAGTACAAATATCAAATATATATTCTTAGCGTATTCAAATCTGTAATTCATGTTCAAATACAAGAAAAAATAGTTTAAACTTTACAAATCAGTCCTTGACGGAATCATCATATTTACTAAACATTTTAAGCCGGCCTGTCTGTTTGTGTAGGCAGGCAAGTGATATGATAAGTTCTTTATACAACATGGAATATAAAATTTTATAATAAGTATTCATGTATAGAGGCGGCAACTATAAATGGCTCGTATTTGTGTAAGTCTTAGATATCAAGTTTTTGCATTTTGTAATAACACCACACCAGTGTAAATTGTTTATGCTGCGAAAACAGATGAGTAACTACAGATGGGTGTCTTTGTGCATGTGACTTTAATGTTTATGAAACCCCGACGCCAGCATTAATTTACTTAGCGCGGGCCGCGGGAGTAACTTTAAAAAAAACCCAGATTGTAATACTAAACGTTAACTTAAATTAAGCATTAAACAATCTCTAAACTACTGTCATTTATTAAAAACATAATATTTAATAGCAATCTGGTTCACTTTCGATGTAGACCAAATTTCGAGATCTAGCTGTGATTTCCATATAGTTTCAGAATTCGAATAACTTTACGAGCTTCACTATACCACAAACTTGTGCTAAAATTACTACAAGTCAAATTATGTCCTGGCAAATTATTGGCGCGACAAACCGTGGGTGTTGGTATAAAATACTTTGTAACCGGCGAATACAAACTGGCATTGTGATTGGCACATCATGGTTATAAAAGCTGTTTGAAGCATACGATTTATGTATCAAATATTGTTTTATATTAAAAGCAGATTTGTAACACCTGCTCAGCCCACAATAGTGATTTTGTTGACTAACCATGAGTGAAATTAAAGCCTTAACAAAAAATACAGGTATTTGGACGGGAAATAAAAAAAACATGCTTACATAGACGAAACATTAGGTTAAGGAGAATTATGGCACCAAAACCTGCTCTCTATTCATCATTATTTTGTAACCAACGGTTTATGAAAAAAAATAACTTGCTACTTAATGAGCCAAGAAACGGTCTCACGTTCAAGTGTTCAATAACAGCAAACGCATCAAAGACTTTACGAGGAAACAAGCTAATATTACTTCTGTTATTTCAAATAACTTGCAATATACATATATTCAGTGGGAATTGTAATTGGAAACTGAAGTTTTTCACACCTATATTTTGCTTAGTGTGTCTTTAAAGTACTGACCTAAGACTAGTGGCTGTTGGCACGTAGTCTATAACAAGTATAAAGAATTCATATACAATACCTGCCTATTTACCTCTATAAGCATTTGCATAGGCCTTTTCCAGTTTTGAAAGAATCCTTCACTGTTTGTCATTTGTGTTTTATAGTAATCAATATCAAGAAAATGACATTTCTCGTCCCGAAAATAATAATGTAAGAACTTAAATGGAAAGTCCTAAAATCAGAGAGATATATATCAGATATAGGCACACGGCAAAATGTCACTATTAGATGTCATGCTGTCTGTTTCATTCGCAAGCGAAATGTAGAGACAGATATAGGTACCTACAAGAACGTCATTTAGGTAAGTGTCGTTCTTTACAACGACTGTTAAGGTCCGTCTGATAAGTCCACGTGGAGAAAATTTTAGCCCAAATTGAGTCGTTACAGATTTGTCATCATGACACCCACTCGGCAACTTAGAAAGCTCCTCTGTTCATTGTCAAAGACAACATGCTATTATATTATCCACAGACAATGTATTCACGAACCGATATGACGATGTTATTGCTTTGACTTCAATATTTAATTGCTAGGCGGAGACCCTGACTTATATGACACAGCGACACTGCTCTGGTGGTCTTATCCAGTGGTTAACTCAGGTTAATAAATCATGTCCATGACTTATTTTATCACTTCTTGGTGCTGCATATGTACTGCCGATATCGTTATATACCTACACAGGATAGGGGTATAACATTCCCAAACTTTATTGCGAATAATGTAAGCTCTATGAAGAAGGAATAAGATCGAATTTGGGTTGTTTCAATTGCTTTTTGGTGCGATATCGGCAGTGAGAAGCAGGGGAAGAGGTCGAGGCTATCTACTGATAACACGTGAACCGAACAGCGGTGGGTTGACTGAGCCCAAATGACAAACATACAACTTCTGATATACAAGATTTGGATGAACGTTAACCAGTATTTATTTATAGATATCAACTGCCGATTTTGCAAAAGACATACATTTTTATTATTTAAATACCATTCATGATGACGACACAGAAAATGGACACTAGCCTCGATATCGTAAACTAGTTTAAGCTTACGGAAATTGCGACAAGAATTTAGATAGCAATTATTAATAGAAATAACGAGTAGAAAGTAAAAGTTGGAATTGCGGCGTATACTAGAGTGGCAGTTATTTCCTTTTATTGGATGCCAGGAATCGTTTATAACTCTAAGTTAACAGGATTCACAAAAGTGGGAGTGAGTTGTGCGCTCCTGTCTGGTTATATCAGGGCCCGCTCGTTATACAACTTATAACCGGTTACCAAATGACGTCATCAGCCGATTCCTCGATGTGCTTTGTAAAGTCTCGGTCCAAAACATCGCGGCGTCGCATCGCGCATCGTGCCGATTCTCAACCATGTTTCATGCCATGAAATAAAGATCAAGCGGCTATGAAAGCGATTGGACTATGAAATTAGCACATAGATCGAAGCATTTAATTACGAAGAGAACTTATCTATATAGACAGAGATCTGTTATGTTAAGTTGGCGGAACTTGTAAAACGAACGCATGCTGTATGTGTGCAAGAAATTTTAATGGTTTTTCTAAGTCTGGCGTCCTAACAGGGACGGGTTCTGGTAATGGACACGAGTTATACAGCATGATGCAAAGAAGCTACATTACAGGCTGTTCACTTAACATAATCGTGTATAAACTAATGAGATGTTACGTGGAGCTGTATTTTCCGCTTACCCTCGCAAGGAATCGGGTTTTCCAGCGGAATAAAGAAATTACCTGATCATGAATTCTTATTCCACATTGGTATGGGAAAGGCTTCTTAGATGAGCACTCCTTCCTTATAGTACTGGTTCATAAACTAAAGTGATGTTTGTTTTGATTGGACTTACATTTAATGTTAAGACTATACATTTAACTTGCATAAATGAGGTTTCACTGTCTATCTGTTTGTAGTCCACACATCACCAGGCTGTATCTTATGAACTGTGCTGGCCTAGTCGTTGAAACACTGTTTTCACAGACGATGTATTTATATTGCGGACCCTTAAGAGTCGCGAGACTATCTCGTACTTGATCGGTTTTTCATTAAATCTTCACTCATTGTTGGTGAAGTAAAAAGTGATTTCATTACATATACTACAAACCTTTTATTTCCTAATTTTCATTATGTAGCATAGTTCAATTTCTGTGTTACTTATTTACCCCTTAAAAAGAACTTTAACATAAGCCAAAGGATTCTTTAAATCAGATTCAAATCTCTACGTAAATGCAACCTTTTTTAGTTTCGAAGCTCGTTTTACATAAAGGAACTTTCCATCCTGTGTTTATATCAGACGCACGATCTGTTTTTTCATCCCTACGCAGTTGCCGGTCTCAAAGAGTTTATGGTTGGCTCACCTTAAAAACCTTAAAAATATACCATGTGGAAAAAAAACGTTACATTGAATTAGGAACTTGGTATTCAAAATATGATTTACAAATATAAATTTCGTTTAATATGATTTCATTACCAGATGGACGTCACCAATACGGATACAAGCAAATACGTACTAAGTTAGTTTCATAATATACATCCTAAGACAGAAAAGCGTTCACTTTTACTTTCGGTGCAACCGCACCGTCCTCACTTCCCTCTCAAGAAGAGGAGGGATGGGCAGTGTCTCGGTCTCTTTTCTTCTTGTTTGTGTGTTGCAGTGCTCTCTTTCCACCTTCCCTTTAGCATCATCCTCGGTCATACCAGTTTTGTTCGCGCTTAGTCATCGCGGGTCAGAGATAGTGGTTTCAAATGTCATTACGTTACTATCGGTCTCAATAGCGCTCAGCCAGTCAGCGCCATTTAATTTTAATTCACACGTAACGTATCCATGTAACAAGACTACGAAATAATCTCATAGAATATTATGATGCAATGTGAGTTTTGCCTTGACTTAAACGTCTTATATAATGCGATCGATACGTGTGTATTTTTCCAAAAAAAAATTGAAGCGATGCTTTTTATGACGTTAGCCCCTTTTTTATGACAAAATACATAAATGGAGATCACGTTTTTCAAACAAAAAATGACCGATACCATCCATAAATATAGTTTCATAAGTAAAAAAATATTATACCTGGTGATGCTAATTAAAATCTTTTGAAGTTTTGATGGGAGTTGAAACATGTTCGACTTTTCAAATATAAATGAACATTGATTAATGTTTTAGAAGCATATCTATTATGTTAATCATGAGCAATTTTTATTCCTGTCCTAGTTACGGCAGTGTGCAAAAACCTCTGACACATTTACAGTTAATGAGATCGGAAGCAGATTCCCGGTGCTTGGGCATTGCACAAATTTAGTGAAAAAGTATTACATGTATACTGAAGTTCCATAGCTTTAAAATGAAGATCATTATTTAATCTATTTCCTTACAAATGAATCTATTAAATGCATACTATGATAGGATCATAATAGAAAAATGTTGTATAAAATCAAGAATAAAATGTTGACACGCAAACAATGTTATAATTAATAATGTCAAGTTCTTCATAGGTATACGAATGTCCATTAGGTTAATATCAGAGTGCGACTCCCTCGCGTGATCACAGTTCACAATACGCTACAAGCTGCTATTAAATGTTTAACTATTGTTTAAAGGTCCATCAAACGTGTTTATAGTGTGTTAATAATGAAATCAAATACTGATTCGAGTTTGTTGTTTTATGATACTACTAGCTTTTGCCCGCGGATTTGCCCGCTTGGATGACAATTACAGCTGCAGAAAGCTTTATTCTTCTTAAAAGAAGTCAATTTGTTAATCCAAACAGTTAGCTACCTCCCTACCAAATTTCATCGTCATTGGTCCTCCTATTTATGCGTGAACACTACACTACACCATAGTTTACAGTTATAACTGTTCATTCAATTCAGTAGTACAAACATAAACGTAGTAGTATATTAATTAATCTTATTTTTTCAAGAAATCTCGTGCCATAATTATAGTACCAATACCATACCTACGACTCCGAAGTGGTCACAATGTTAGTTATGTTTTAACTCCATCAGAAATTCGCTAGAAATATTTTGTAAGGCAAAAAACGTGCCAGGTTGGTTAGTTGGACCATAAACAAAATAGAATCCAACATTAATATCCGAGTCCATCAATCTATGTTCCACATGATCTGATGACAACATAAATAAATGTTAAACTCTTTCCGCAATCTCCGAAAACACAAAAGTGCGTAGTAAACGCCCTTGATGTAAAAAATACACCATGATAAAAGAAACAGCCTGAAATGTTAGCAAACACAATCTGAATATGAAAATCACAAGACATTTACAAATGACAGTTGAAAAATATTCAAGACAACGCAATAGTATTTCTGTTCTAAATTTTAAATTGGTAACGGCCGTGTTACATTAATTTCATAGTAAAAACAGTAGGATTTTGTGATATTACGTAGCCACAGATGTTATCTGACCACTATAAAGCCATTGTGTTCGAGACTTTCGGTTAATTTGCGGTATTATTTACATAATAAATTATGTCGTGCTTGACGTTTGTCCACGGGTTTCTACTCCTGGGGCCGGTTGTGATATAATATCTTGATGACTCGAACCAAAACAATAAGTAGAAGAGCGCCATCTATACTTAAACGGAGGTACTAAACATATGGAGAGGGTCCTGCGGCCAGTGGGTAATACAATGGGGCCAAAATTAAAAGTTTCATAAGTTTTAAGTCTCATGCCGTCTTTTTCTTTAGATAGATAGACATTTCAGATCGTTCAAAAGTTTTTTTTTCTCTCAGATTGATTGCTTTTCTTTCAGATTTATGAGGTGTGCTAGATGAAAAAGCCTATTTAACAGAAAAACGTCATCATCAAGATATGCAATTTCGGATATCTTGCTAAATATCATATAGAAAAGCAGTACACACGACAGACTTTGAAAATGTATCTTCCAAAACTCATACAAAGACCACCGCTAAGACGAAATATGAACAGGATAATAATGGTAATTAATTTTCGGTGGAAACGTCCGAGTTCCTTACAAGCATATTTATCTTTTATTAAAATCTGGAACTTATTCGATCTGACAACGTCGCATTTCGAGTGTGCTGCAACTTCTCATTGATCCGAAAGCTATAGATTCTGACATTTATCAGATACCCCTTTTTTGGTTTGTTCTTATTACGAATATTTTTTAGAATGAACCACCTGATTTAATCCTTTAATGGCATCCCGACTTCCAACATATTGACGTACTTTGGTGCTAACAAGGTTTTAGCAAGATTGTTTTTGAGCAATATTTTTTAATACATCGTGGAAGTATTTTTTTAATGTTTAACGTTCAGTGCACTCTTCATTACACTGTTAAAGTTCGTTAAATGACAGTTTCCTGCTTTTCTATTAACTCCATAAAATATTTATCTTAATTAGAATTCGACCAGATTTAAAGTTCAGTGACGTATATCTAAGTTATCTTACGCACAAGTTATCTTTATATCAATTAACTTTTGACACCATACCATTTAAATTCGATGATAATAAAATGCATACTTATTAGATACCAATATCGGCTTCGTTTTCAGATCAAGGGTATATTAATGCACAAAGTATTTAAATATTTGATAAACATCAAGGATTATTTTTTATTATTTCATATTAATTAAAATATAATGCTACATCATTTTGATTGTATACTTTATTTTCGTTGTTCGTTTTTCTTGGCTTTGTTTTACGTCTAAAACGAATAAAGGCGAATAAAACCCTACCGGTACATCAACACTTCAAAGTAACATTTTTTCAGTTCCGCTTATCTTATCGATTTAATCGATATAGAGCGTAACTCGATCCCGTATTCGATCGATTAATCAGGAGCTAAGTTAAATTCGAGTGACACCGTAGCGGGCATACATTAGTAGGCAAGCTGCGCTCACACGTCCAAGGTCAATTGCTCCACGCAACGCACCATCACTTCCTCGTTGGCAACAGTTCGCCGGCTTGGGCAACTGCCTCTCACTAGAATTAGGCTCCCGATTACAACACGACACATTCACACACATCAAGCGACTGCTTAAATGCTTACTCAAATCACTGACTAGCAGAGTACCTACAAGTTTTTATGTCCACCTCATTCAAGTAATTATTAACCAGAG
>NW_020800368.1:0-32421 GCF_003590095.1 Trichoplusia ni | reverse complement strand
TTCTTGCTTTAACGTTAGTTGATACCGATTTATTATATGGGTAGAAGTGTTATAACATGTAATATAACTGTATTACCGAATAAGACAAGCATTTAATTAGGTATATTGTGTCTCTAATTCTGCTTTATATAGGGTGACTGGTAATTACTGACCGATACTTAAACAAGTCGTGATTGTACGCATGATAACAAACTATCCTATATAGTGTTTATAATTGTTTTGGGACGTATTGCAACTGTTATAACTATGCGTTTTTACTGTAATAGGAAAAAATTAAGCGGAATTCAAGAAGAGCAGAGTTGATGAATCTGAAACTTTTAAAGAAAATATTTTATATTGACGATGGTAAGTGACAGTCACTTAATTACCATCGTCATGCCATCGATTTTCAGCACCTGCATCTACAAGTTTTAAGCAATTGAAAATATTTCTCATTCTGATCCAATTCAAAATCTATCACGACTGGATACTAATTATGACTCCGATGCGTCTACTTCAAACTCATGTTTTAGCTCCAATTCGTCCTCAAGCTCTAATTCATCTTCTGGTTCAAGCGAGGTAAATTTGAAACCAGTCTAAACTAAAAAAAATCTTTGTTTATTCTAATATTTTACCATTTATGATTATTGTTTTGATACCTTATTTGTTTCTATTGTAACTAATAGTGACTGCCTACAAAGATATTGATATTACCTACGTTATTAATGAAAAAACAATAAATATTACGAACTAATAAAAGTGTTTCATTTTATGAAATCTTTGATAATTTTGACGAAAAAAGTGACACATTAGAGGAATTTAAAAGTAAAAAATTAAAATAAAATAAATATAATAACTTCAGATTTTATTTTCCATAAAAATATAATAGAGCATTAAATAGGCTTCTTAAATATACTTCAAGTTCTCCTTTATACTCTATCAGATTCTTTTAAATGGAATTATAGTCTAAAAAAAAAAGTAAATCGTGATTTCCCAAAAACTACATTTATTGTGTTGTGACACCCTCGTTGCCGATGTGCGATATATAGTCCTGAAATATATTAATTCAATTATAATACTATAAGCACAGCAAATCTATCTATCTATATACTTATAATAAATCTGTAGAGAGGTCAATTCTGTACATAAAATATATTTAAAAAAAATAACTATCAAGGGGTGGTTAGGGATCGCTACTGATGCCAAAAATGCAATCAGTAAAATTTTTGTCTGTCTGTCTGTCTGTCTGTCTGTCTGTCTGTCTGTCTGTATATTCGTTATAGAAACAAAAACTACTCGACGGATTTTAACGAAATTTGGCACAATTATTCTTCATACTCTTGGGCAGGTTATAGTATACTTTTCATTACGCTACGACCAATAGGAGCAGAGCAGTGAAGGGAAATATTGGGAAAACGGGGTAAGTTACTCCATTTTTTAAGCTTCCGTCACGTGTGCAGGCTTATAGGTTAAAGCTACATAGAAATCATGTATGACGGAAATATTCTCCCTAAAATTATATAAAAAATATTCCTCGACAGCATGTCTAACTTTTATGGTTGACTCACAATAACACGTGAAACTCCGATAGCTTAGCAATTCGGAGATTTCTGATTGTATTTGTCTACTCTAACGTTTACAACACTATCACTCATCCCCAATTAAAAAAGTTAACATTATTACCTATTCAATAAAAAAAGAATCATGTAAATCGGTGTAGAAACACCAAAGTTATACATGAAATAATAAGAAATCGCGCGTGAATACAGAGTCATGCTATAAGGATTATTTTATTTTCGTAATTGGTAGTGTTAATTATATTAATAGTTTATTTTCGTTATTATTATATTAGTTATTTTGGTAGTGTTTAATTGTATTAATAGTTTATTTTCGTAATTGGTAGTGTTTTATTATATTAATAGTTTATTTTCGTAATTATTACATAATAACTATATATAATTGTAAGTGTAAGGTAGCTTCAGTTACCGTCGATTAAAAATACACAATGCCACCTAAAAAACGACCATCTTTATCTCGAAATTCGAGAGATGCTAAAAGGATGAGAAATGCGCGTTCTCAAGAATCGGCAGAGGAAAGAGCACATCGGTTAAACTCTATGAGAGTTAGTGCCTCAACCTCTCGAGCCAATGAAGCTCTCCAGAGAGAGAGATGCGATTAGCAGCTGACAGAGCGAGACGAGCTACATCACGGGCGTCTCAAAGCTCTTCTCAACGAGAGCTGAGGCTTACCATTGACCGAGAACAACATGTGTTATCCCGAGATGCTGAAACTGCGTCACAACGAGAATTGCGTCTCACTGCTGACCGCGAACGGCATACATTGTCTCGCGAGTCAGAAACCTACACTGAGAGGGAATTGCGTCTCACAGCTGACCGCGAACGTCATATATTGTCTCGCGAGTCAGAAACCTTCACTGACAGAGAATTGCGTCTCACAGCTGACCGCGAACGTCATATATTGTCTCGCGAGTCAGAAACCTACACTGAGAGGGAATTGCGTCTCACAGCTGACCGCGAACGTCATATATTGTCTCGCGAGTCAGAAACCTACACTGAGAGGGAATTGCGTCTCACAGCTGACCGCGAACGTCATATATTGTCTCGCGAGTCAGAAACCTACACTGAGAGGGAATTGCGTCTCACAGCTGACCGCGAACGTCATATATTGTCTCGCGAGTCAGAAACCTACACTGAGAGGGAATTGCGTCTCACAGCTGACCGCGAACGTCATATTTTATCTCGAGAATCTGAAACTTTAACTCAATATGAAGACCGTTTGACAAATGATAGGGTGCACCATAATGTTATTCGATCTCTCGAAGACGCACATGAGCATGAACAACGACTAGAGTCGGTACGCGAATATTATAATTCTTTGAGACAAGAACGATCAGTAAGTTTGTCTAATGAAAGATTAAGAATCGAAAATATTCGGTCTCTTGAAACGGACGAACAGCGAGAGGCCCGTCTTACTGCAGACAGATTTCGACATAGCCTTAATAACTTAGATGTACACATAGAAGATCAATCTAGAAATTCGGTGGCTTGGTCCGACAAATATAAAAGTGGGTTTGCTTATAACCTCACAATTGATTATGGATCATCTTCTGTAATAGGCGATATGAACGTGGGTATGTCGTTTTTGTAATGCTTCAAAGTGGAGTAAGGAGTCAGCTGGTTTCTGTTGTTCTACAGGTAAAATAAATTTGCCTTCATTCGAAGACCCACCGGAACCTTTGAAATCACTACTTTTAGGGGAACATATACAATCTAAACAGTTTTTAGATAATATTCGCACTTATAATAGTGCATTTCAAATGACATCCTTTGGCGCTCAACAAATCTCAGAAGGTCATTTCATGCCTACTTTTAAGATACAAGGTCAGGTTTACCATTTGATAGGATCCCTTTTGCCTGAAAACCAACCTAAGTTTCTTCAAATATATTTTGTATCCGACTACAACGAACAGTCGAATATAAGAAATCAATATTTCCCGAATTTAAATACTGAACTCATATCACAACTTCAGAACATGTTGCATCAGGTTAATTCGTATGTATGCAGTTTTAAATCGGCATTAGAAGCTCTTCCTCGAGATGATGATAACAATTATAAAATTGTTATAAATGCCGATAGGCGTCCAACTCAGGAACACCCTGGGCGTTATAATGCTCCATCCACGAATGAAGTTGCTGTGGTATTGGTCGACCAGGAATGTGATAGGCGTGATATCGTTATCCGTTCCAGAGATAATCGTTTGCAACGTATTTATGAAACCCACAGGGCTTACGACAGTTTGCAATATCCTTTGATATACTGTCGAGGGGAAGATGGTTATAATTTTGCTTTATACCAAACTGATCCGCGTACAGGCGCACCTAATTATAATAAAAAGATTTCATGCCTTCAATTTTACTGTTACCACTTGCAAGTAAGACGGAATAGGTTTGTATACTTTCAACGTTTTCGTGGCTTATTCAATCAGTTTATTGTAGACATGTACGCAAAAATTGAAACCGAAAGATTAGTTTATATACGATCTAATCAAAGGCAGCTGCGCGTTGAAGAATACGTGCACCTTCGCGACGCCATGCAGCAAGATAACGATACGGTGAATATGGGTCGTTTAGTTATTTTGCCCTCTTCTTTTACTGGTGGTCCACGATACATGCACGAAAGTACTCAAGATGCTTTTTGTTACGTAAGAAAATATGGACGTCCCGACTTATTTATTACTGTAACTACCAATCCTAAGTGGGATGAAATTACTCGGGAGCTTCTTGAGGGTCAAGCACCGCATGACCGCCATGATATCATCGCAAGAGTTTTTCATTTAAAATTGAAATCAATGATAGATCTACTTACCAAAGATAAAATTTTTGGAGAAGTATTGTGTTATATGTATAGTATTGAATGGCAAAAACGCGGCTTACCTCACGCACATATCCTGCTTTGGTTAAAAGATAAGGTTCGACCTAATGATGTAGACAGTTTAATCAGTGCTGAAATTCCAAGTCCGATTGCAGATCCCGTGTTATACGACATTGTTAAAACTCATATGATACATGGTCCATGTGGTTCGTTTAACGGGAATTCTCCTTGCATGCAAGACGGTCGTTGCACTAAAAGATATCCAAAAGCCTTAGTGGATGGCACTGTAACAGGACATGATGGATACCCATTATATCGTCGCCGTTCAAGAGATAATGATGGTTTTACTGTTGAAAAGCGAGTGTCTGGACAACAAGTTACTTTAGATAATAGGTGGGTCGTTCCGTATTCTCCTGTGTTGTCCAGAGCATTTCAAGCTCACATAAATGTTGAAATGTGTAATAGTGTAGAGTCAATAAAATATATTTGTAAGTATATTAATAAGGGCAGTGACCAAGCTACATTTGCTTTGAGAAATGAACATGATGAAGTTACAAGATTTCAGTCAGGCAGATATATAAGTTCTTCAGAAGCTGTGTGGCGGATCTTAAGTTTCAACATTCACGAAAGATTATCCACCTGTGACTCATCTGGATGTTCATCTTGAAGGCGGCCAACGTATATATTTCAACGCCGAAAATGTCACAGAACGGTTAGAGAACCCTAGACAAACAAGTTTATTAGCATTCTTTCGACTTTGCCAAACTGATGATTTTGCAAAATCTCTTTTGTATGAGGAAGTTCCATCGTATTATACCTACGATAAGCAACGGGGTGTCTTTAATCGAAGACGCCGTGGCAGGCCTGTAGATGGCGAGTCAGGTATTTTTAAAGAACATGTTCTTGGTAGAGTGTACACCGTTCATCCTAACAACGCTGAGTGTTTCTATTTGCGATTATTATTACATACCGTGCGAGGACCAACCTCATTTATAGATTTGAGAAAAGTAGACGATGTTGTTTATCCCACTTATCAAGCAGCTTGCCAAGCGCGTCATTTGCTTGAAAATGATCAGCATTGGGATGACGCTTTAGCAGAATCCTGTGTTAGTGATAATCCACGACGGTTACGCCATTTATTTGTAACATTACTCACATTTTGTAATTTGTCAGATGCTGTAACATTATGGGAAAAATATAAAGAAAAATTTTCAGAAGACTTTCTTAGAAATATACCTAACAATGATGAAGGCACAACTAATGATAATTTCCGTGATCTTGCCATAAATCAGTGCTTATTAGCTCTTCAGGATGACTTAACAGCAGTAGGCGGTAAATCACTCTGTGAATATGGTTTGCCAACACCAACCTCAGTCGGAGAGGTAACTAATAGGGAATATTCCGCAGAGATTGGTTACAATTTAACGGAACTGCTGACAACATTAGAAAACGGTGTCCCAATGATGACTGCAGAACAACGTTCAGTTTATGACCGCGTGTGCAATAGTGTTCAAAATAATTTGGGAACAATATGGTTTTTAGATGCACCTGGAGGAACTGGAAAAACCTTTTTGACTAAATTAATATTGGCTTATGTTCGAAATCAGCGTAAAATTGCGCTTGCCGTAGCTTCATCAGGGATAGCTGCAACATTGCTACCAGGAGGTAAAACTGCTCACAGTATGTTTAAAATACCAATTGATTTAGATCGCACGGAAAATCCAACCTGTAGTATTTCAAGAAATAGCGACAAAGCTAAGGTATTACGCGAGTGTAGTTTAATCATATGGGATGAATGTACGATGGCCCATCGAAAAGGAGTAGAAGCGGTAGACAGAACTTTAAGGGATATAAGACAAAATGATCGACCAATGGGCGGTATCACGGTTTTATTTTGTGGTGATTTCCGACAAACCTTACCGGTAATACCACGGGGAACCCGAGCTGATGAGGTTAGGGCTTGCCTGAAAAGCTCTTATTTATGGCGAGATATACAATCGGTGCATTTGACTATAAATATGCGAGTGAGAACTGGAGATAACCCGGATGATAGTCAATTTTCTGACACATTATTAAAGATTGGTGAAGGTACCTATCCACAACTACACCAAGGAAAACTTATACTGACGCCTGAATTATGTTGTATGGTGCAATCTCAACCACATCTTATATCGTCGGTTTACGGTGACGTAACAAATATATTAAATAGGGACAATTCTTGGCTATGCGAAAGATCTATTTTAACTCCTCGCAATGACCAGGCATCTGAGATCAATAACAAAATACTGTCGAATATACAGGGGGAAAGCAAAGTTTATAGATCAATAAATAGAATGGTCGATGAACAAGAAGCCACTAATTACCCGATAGAATTTTTAAATTCTTTAAATATGCCCGGACTTCCCTCTCATGAAATTTGTTTAAAAATTGGGATACCGATTATTATGCTCCAAATTTAAAACCACCACAACTTTGCAATGGAACTCGACTAAAAGTAACCCAGTTGCAATAAAATATAATCGAGGCTCAAATTTTAACAGGTTGCGGTGCAGGAGAAACCGTCTTTATTCCCAGAATACCCTTAATACCAAATAATTTTCCATTCCAATTTAAAAGGACGCAATTCCCAGTATCGGTGTGTTATGCAATGACAATTAACAAGGCTCAAGGGCAGACTTTTCGTGTTGCTGGAGTAGATCTCAGTGTCAGTTGTTTCTCACATGGTCAGTTGTATGTTGCTCTTTCCCGTGTTAGCAGTTCTAAAAGTCTTTATGTTCACGTGCCGGACGGGTCAACTTTCAATATAGTTTACCCGGAAGCTTTGCACTAAAGTATTTTCGTTTTATAGGTACCTTTACCTTACCTTTATAAGGCAGTGGTACTTATATTGCCACCAGAATTTGAACCTTAACACATTATTATAAAGTTTAAAAGCTATAAATATTTTTAAGTTTTGTGTCTTATAAAGGGTTAAGCCTTATGTGAACGTGATCTAAACAATATTACCAATATAAATAATAATAATAAATATTACCAATACATTAACTTAATACACAAGGAGTTACACGCTGACGGAGTCGCGGACACAGCTATCTATACTTTTCTGCCGGAAGTCACTATTCCACGCGGACGAAGTCGCGGTCACAAGCTAGTCTCCAATAAAAGTTTACTGTTAGTATACATATAACTGTCAGATACTATAGCAACAATTTAAAATTATTTTTGTCTGAAAATCACTAACTGCATGAAATCGGTACAAAATAAGGTAGATATACACAGACAGTAGGTTGTTCGAGTAAGATATTTCATTTAAACACATTTGATCGAAACAACAGGTAAAAAAATTAAATATTAAACGATTGTTACCTAAAAATGTGATAATTAATTGATCATGTATACTCACTATGCTCATCGCCATACATTTCTTAATTTGGTAGTAGGCGCCACGATGTCGCGGATACCTGAGACGAAATTCTAAAAAGGAAATCGTATGTGTACTTTACTGTTCTAGTGATAATCTTTATGAGTATCACATTTAAATGGTTATTACAATTTATCAAAGAGATAACCAATATAATTTGAACTTTATATTTTTTATGTTATAGACCTAAAATCTATAAATGTCTCAAGACTATAGAATTTATAAACCTTTAAATGATTTTTATAATAACTATCGTGAGACTGATTCATTATTAAATGATGTAACGGTTTACTCACGCGTATTTATCGGGGTAGCCCGACTAGTTTCGGACCCAACCGGAGTCCTTAATCATGAGCAGACGCGGCGGGATCGCGAGTCGAACTGACGTCAGCGGCCGCGCATCTCGCTGCGTAGCGTCGCGCCCGCGCCGTGAGCGGCGGTGGGGCCGGCGACGCCGGTGGCGCGGGTGGGGGGTCTGCTGTCGTCATTGGCATCGTCCGTGCTCCCGTACTGGCTGAGTCCGTGCATACTATGCTGACCGCGTCGCTTTCCAGGCTTGGCTTCGTATGACATAACGCAGCATTCAGTGCTGGTTTCCACGCTGGTGGCAGTGTCCATCCACGATCTCTATTGAAATTCGGGTGACGGCTGATTTCTATAGCCTCACGTACTTTTCGCGGCACGAAGTATTTCTCCTTCGCTAGTACGGAGGCTTTGTCGAAACGTATGTAGTGTGCCGTCCCGCATTACACACATGTTCTGCCACTGCCGACTTGTCGGTGTCCATGTTCTTCATGCTGCGTATATGTTCGCCAAGTCTGGTTGCTACATTACGCCGGGTTTCCCCAATGTAGCTCAGGCCGCAGTCGCACGGTATTTGTATACTCCCGGGAAGCCTAAAGGATCCTTGTCCTTGGGAGAGCGGATCATCTGTCGCAGTTGTCCGGGTGGCCGATAGATCGTCTTGATGCTATATCTCCGGCGTAACAAGCGACCTTTCTTGTCTGTGACACCCTGCACGTATGGTAAGTACGCAGTACCTTTAAATGATATTTATTTTGCAAATAAGTCAATACATTTTTTTTCTAAAAACGAGATTTTCCTAACTGACTACTTGAGAAGAAACGCCGAAATAAACTCAAGAGTCATGGTCTCTTTTCAGGTCCAGACATAAAAATAAATTATATAGTAATGAATGAGCAGTGATGGTTTTCGTGTCTGAAATGACCTTTTGAGGAAAGTGCCACACAAGTTTGAATGGACCTGTCCAATCAGGTATACTTTAGATAAAATCAATCAGTTTATTACATTTAATGATGATGCTTAATGATGTTTTGTTAATCAATCATACAGAAACAGTTTGGATGGCAAATTGCATTCAAATGTATCTGGATTGACTAAGCAAACTTTGTAGCAATGACCGATGCGAGGTCAAAACCATGATCTAACATCAATATAATATGCTTAGGATTGGCTCCTCACACTTTCGTACTTAAGTTATAAAATGACTGTGATCAAATAATAAGTATAAATAAACTCGTAGTGAGAAAAAAATGACTGAAAAAATTACGAAGTAATTAGACCAGAATTGAATGCTGGAGTATCAGCGAGGTCGGTCAGAAGGCATATAGTGGAGGCAAAACGTGTAGGGAGAGCTGCACGCATAGTTCCGTTACTGAAGAAAGAAAAAAAACAAGCCAGGCTAAAGTTTGCAAGGAAGTTTGGATTTTGGTCTGTTGCTCAATGTAAAAATGTGCTATTTTCTGATTAGATCAAGATAAATTCGATTTCATCAGATGGCAGAAAATACGTGCGAAGGCCAATAAATTCGACCCGAACCCAAAACACACAAAGAAGCAGATGAAACATGGAGGAGGTAATATGCAAAATTTGGGGCTGTTTATCAGGACATGGAGTAGGGTCTATAAAAAAAATTAAGGAAGACTAGACCAGTTTCAATATAAATAAATATTACAGGAGACGATGATACCATATGCTGAAGAAGTGTTGCCAGTGTTGTGGACGTTTCAACACGATAACGACCCTGAGCATGAAGCGCAGTTCGTCAAATCTTTCCTAGCACAGTGGTCAGTGAAGTTACAAGATTGACCCGCTAACAGCCCAGACCTAAACCCAATCGAACATCTATGATTCGAAATTAAGAAAAACCAATACTGTTACTAAAAATCAGCTGTACAACCAATTCCGAGCTGTTTGGAATAATATTCCTTTAGAAACTTGCAATGATTTGCTTGCATCGATGCCACACCGATATCAAATGGTTTTAACTAACAAAAAAAACCATAATGGTTGTTAGAATATCGATTTCTCATTTATTTTTTTTGTTTAAATGTTGTAACATAACAATTTTAAATAATAAACATTCAAATATTTCCCAGCATTTTATTTTTGTAGTCAAAACTTAACATGTCCCTAATTAGTTGTCCACAAATTAGTCAATAATGAGAAAACAGCAGTGACGTATTTCTTAAAAAAAAGAGATGGCAAGTACCTTTTGCCTTTCCTGACTACAAAATATTTCGAACACTAGTCAATATTATTATTGTCAATGGTAAAAGCTTAATTATTTTCATTTAAGAATGATTTCTTGGCCCTAATCGAAACTCTTGAGTTTTCCTGATAAAGCGTCCCTAATTGGTTGACCACGACTGTATACATATAATAACAGTGTATGATTTTTTAATAATAAAAGATCAATAATTGTGTCTATTAGATTCGCTGTGATATAAATATTTAATCATAAATAAAAAATCATTACTAAGAAAAAAAATGATAATCAAGAAATTATCTTTTACTCCATAAATCTGACATAAGGATAATGTGGAATCATTTCTTCCCAAAGATATATTTCAAAACTAGCTTGTGCCCGCGACTTCGTCCGCGTGGAATAGTGACTTCCGGCAGAAAAGTATAGATAGCTGTGTCCGCGACTCCGTCAGCGTGTAACTCCTTGTGTATTAAGTTAATGTATTGGTAATATTTATTATTATTATTTATATTGGTAATATTGTTTAGATCACGTTCACATAAGGCTTAACCCTTTATAAGACACAGAACTTAAAAATATTTATAGCTTTTAAACTTTATAATAATGTGTTAAGGTTCAAATTCTGGTGGCAATATAAGTACCACTGCCTTATAAAGGTAAGGTAAAGGTACCTATAAAACGAAAATACTTTAGTGCAAAGCTTCCGGGTAAACTATATTGAAAGTTGACCCGTCCGGCACGTGAACATAAAGACTTTTAGAACTGCTAACACGGGAAAGAGCAACATACAACTGACCATGTGAGAAACAACTGACACTGAGATCTACTCCAGCAACACGAAAAGTCTGCCCTTGAGCCTTGTTAATTGTCATTGCATAACACACCGATACTGGGAATTGCGTCCTTTTAAATTGGAATGGAAAATTATTTGGTATTAAGGGTATTCTGGGAATAAAGACGGTTTCTCCTGCACCGCAACCTGTTAAAATTTGAGCCTCGATTATATTTTGTTGCAACTGGGTTACTTTTAGTCGAGTTCCATTGCAAAGTTGTGGTGGTTTTAAATTTCGGACCATAATAATCGGTATCCCAATTTTTAAACAAATTTCATGAGAGGGAAGTCCGGGCATATTTAAAGAATTTAAAAATTCTATCGGGTAATTAGTGGCTTCTTGTTCATCGACCATTCTATTTATTGATCTATAAACTTTGCTTTCCCCCTGTATATTCGACAGTATTTTGTTATTGATCTCAGATGCCTGGTCATTGCGAGGAGTTAAAATAGATCTTTCGCATAGCCAAGAATTGTCCCTATTTAATATATTTGTTACGTCACCGTAAACCGACGATATAAGATGTGGTTGAGATTGCACCATACAACATAATTCAGGCGTCAGTATAAGTTTTCCTTGGTGTAGTTGTGGATAGGTACCTTCACCAATCTTTAACAATGTGTCAGAAAATTGACTATCATCCGGGTTATCTCCAGTTCTCACTCGCATATTTATAGTCAAATGCACCGATTGTATATCTCGCCATAAATAAGAGCTTTTCAGGCAAGCCCTAACCTCATCAGCTCGGGTTCCCCGTGGTATTACCGGTAAGGTTTGTCGGAAATCACCACAAAATAAAACCGTGATACCGCCCATTGGTCGATCATTTTGTCTTATATCCCTTAAAGTTCTGTCTACCGCTTCTACTCCTTTTCGATGGGCCATCGTACATTCATCCCATATGATTAAACTACACTCGCGTAATACCTTAGCTTTGTCGCTATTTCTTGAAATACTACAGGTTGGATTTTCCGTGCGATCTAAATCAATTGGTATTTTAAACATACTGTGAGCAGTTTTACCTCCTGGTAGCAATGTTGCAGCTATCCCTGATGAAGCTACGGCAAGCGCAATTTTACGCTGATTTCGAACATAAGCCAATATTAATTTAGTCAAAAAGGTTTTTCCAGTTCCTCCAGGTGCATCTAAAAACCATATTGTTCCCAAATTATTTTGAACACTTTTGCACACGCGGTCATAAACTGAACGTTGTTCTGCAGTCATCATTGGGACACCGTTTTCTAATGTTGTCAGCAGTTCCGTTAAATTGTAACCAATCTCTGCGGAATATTCCCTATTAGTTACCTCTCCGACTGAGGTTGGTGTTGGCAAACCATATTCACAGAGTGATTTACCGCCTACTGCTGTTAAGTCATCCTGAAGAGCTAATAAGCACTGATTTATGGCAAGATCACGGAAATTATCATTAGTTGTGCCTTCATCATTGTTAGGTATATTTCTAAGAAAGTCTTCTGAAAATTTTTCTTTATATTTTTCCCATAATGTTACAGCATCTGACAAATTACAAAATGTGAGTAATGTTACAAATAAATGGCGTAACCGTCGTGGATTATCACTAACACAGGATTCTGCTAAAGCGTCATCCCAATGCTGATCATTTTCAAGCAAATGACGCGCTTGGCAAGCTGCTTGATAAGTGGGATAAACAACATCGTCTACTTTTCTCAAATCTATAAATGAGGTTGGTCCTCGCACGGTATGTAATAATAATCGCAAATAGAAACACTCAGCGTTGTTAGGATGAACGGTGTACACTCTACCAAGAACATGTTCTTTAAAAATACCTGACTCGCCATCTACAGGCCTGCCACGGCGTCTTCGATTAAAGACACCCCGTTGCTTATCGTAGGTATAACACGATGGAACTTCCTCATACAAAAGAGATTTTGCAAAATCATCAGTTTGGCAAAGTCGAAAGAATGCTAATAAACTTGTTTGTCTAGGGTTCTCTAACCGTTCTGTGATATTTTCGGCGTTGAAATATATACGTTGGCCGCCTTCAAGATGAACATCTAGATGAGTCACAGGTGGATATCTTTCGTGAATGTTGAAACTTAAGATCCGCCACACAGCTTCTGAAGAACTTATATATCTGCCTGACTGAAATCTTGTAACTTCATCATGTTCATTTCTCAAAGCAAATGTAGCTTGGTCACTGCCCTTATTAATATACTTACAAATATATTTTATTGACTCTACACTATTACACATTTCAACATTTATGTGAGCTTGAAATGCTCTGGACAACACAGGAGAATACGGAACGACCCACCTATTATCTAAAGTAACTTGTTGTCCAGACACTCGCTTTTCAACAGTAAAACCATCATTATCTCTTGAACGGCGACGATATAATGGGTATCCATCATGTCCTGTTACAGTGCCATCCACTAAGGCTTTTGGATATCTTTTAGTGCAACGACCGTCTTGCATGCAAGGAGAATTCCCGTTAAACGAACCACATGGACCATGTATCATATGAGTTTTAACAATGTCGTATAACACGGGATCTGCAATCGGACTTGGAATTTCAGCACTGATTAAACTGTCTACATCATTAGGTCGAACCTTATCTTTTAACCAAAGCAGGATATGTGCGTGAGGTAAGCCGCGTTTTTGCCATTCAATACTATACATATAACACAATACTTCTCCAAAAATTTTATCTTTGGTAAGTAGATCTATCATTGATTTCAATTTTAAATGAAAAACTCTTGCGATGATATCATGGCGGTCATGCGGTGCTTGACCCTCAAGAAGCTCCCGAGTAATTTCATCCCACTTAGGATTGGTAGTTACAGTAATAAATAAGTCGGGACGTCCATATTTTCTTACGTAACAAAAAGCATCTTGAGTACTTTCGTGCATGTATCGTGGACCACCAGTAAAAGAAGAGGGCAAAATAACTAAACGACCCATATTCACCGTATCGTTATCTTGCTGCATGGCGTCGCGAAGGTGCACGTATTCTTCAACGCGCAGCTGCCTTTGATTAGATCGTATATAAACTAATCTTTCGGTTTCAATTTTTGCGTACATGTCTACAATAAACTGATTGAATAAGCCACGAAAACGTTGAAAGTATACAAACCTATTCCGTCTTACTTGCAAGTGGTAACAGTAAAATTGAAGGCATGAAATCTTTTTATTATAATTAGGTGCGCCTGTACGCGGATCAGTTTGGTATAAAGCAAAATTATAACCATCTTCCCATCGACAGTATATCAAAGGATATTGCAAACTGTCGTAAGCCCTGTGGGTTTCATAAATACGTTGCAAACGATTATCTCTGGAACGGATAACGATATCACGCCTATCGGCATTTATAACAATTTTATAATTGTTATCATCATCTCGAGGAAGAGCTTCTAATGCCGATTTAAAACTGCATACATACGAATTAACCTGATGCAACATGTTTTGAAGTTGTGATATGAGTTCAGTATTTAAATTCGGGAAATATTGATTTCTTATATTCGACTGTTCGTTGTAGTCGGATACAAAATATATTTGAAGAAACTTAGGTTGGTTTTCAGGCAAAAGGGATCCTATCAAATGGTAAACCTGACCTTGTATCTTAAAAGTAGGCATGAAATGACCTTCTGAGATTTGTTGAGCGCCAAAGGATGTCATTTGAAATGCACTATTATAAGTGCGAATATTATCTAAAAACTGTTTAGATTGTATATGTTCCCCTAAAAGTAGTGATTTCAAAGGTTCCGGTGGGTCTTCGAATGAAGGCAAATTTATTTTACCTGTAGAACAACAGAAACCAGCTGACTCCTTACTCCACTTTGAAGCATTACAAAAACGACATACCACGTTCATATCGCCTATTACAGAAGATGATCCATAATCAATTGTGAGGTTATAAGCAAACCCACTTTTATATTTGTCGGACCAAGCCACCGAATTTCTAGATTGATCTTCTATGTGTACATCTAAGTTATTAAGGCTATGTCGAAATCTGTCTGCAGTAAGACGGGCCTCTCGCTGTTCGTCCGTTTCAAGAGACCGAATATTTTCGATTCTTAATCTTTCGTTAGACAAACTTACTGATCGTTCTTGTCTCAAAGAATTATAATATTCGCGTACCGACTCTAGTCGTTGTTCATGCTCATGTGCGTCTTCGAGAGATCGAATAACATTATGGTGCACCCTATCATTTGTCAAACGGTCTTCATATTGAGTTAAAGTTTCAGATTCTCGAGATAAAATATGACGTTCGCGGTCAGCTGTGAGACGCAATTCCCTCTCAGTGTAGGTTTCTGACTCGCGAGACAATATATGACGTTCGCGGTCAGCTGTGAGACGCAATTCCCTCTCAGTGTAGGTTTCTGACTCGCGAGACAATATATGACGTTCGCGGTCAGCTGTGAGACGCAATTCCCTCTCAGTGTAGGTTTCTGACTCGCGAGACAATATATGACGTTCGCGGTCAGCTGTGAGACGCAATTCTCTGTCAGTGAAGGTTTCTGACTCGCGAGACAATATATGACGTTCGCGGTCAGCTGTGAGACGCAATTCCCTCTCAGTGTAGGTTTCTGACTCGCGAGACAATGTATGCCGTTCGCGGTCAGCAGTGAGACGCAATTCTCGTTGTGACGCAGTTTCAGCATCTCGGGATAACACATGTTGTTCTCGGTCAATGGTAAGCCTCAGCTCTCGTTGAGAAGAGCTTTGAGACGCCCGTGATGTAGCTCGTCTCGCTCTGTCAGCTGCTAATCGCATCTCTCTCTCTGGAGAGCTTTCATTGGCTCGAGAGGTTGAGGCACTAACTCTCATAGAGTTTAACCGATGTGCTCTTTCCTCTGCCGATTCTTGAGAACGCGCATTTCTCATCCTTTTAGCATCTCTCGAATTTCGAGATAAAGATGGTCGTTTTTTAGGTGGCATTGTGTATTTTTAATCGACGGTAACTGAAGCTACCTTACACTTACAATTATATATAGTTATTATGTAATAATTACGAAAATAAACTATTAATATAATAAAACACTACCAATTACGAAAATAAACTATTAATACAATTAAACACTACCAAAATAACTAATATAATAATAACGAAAATAAACTATTAATATAATTAAACACTACCAATTACGAAAATAAACTATTAATTTAATTAAACACTACCAATTACGAAAATAAACTATTAATTTAATTAAACACTACCAAATTACGAAAATAAACTATTAATACAATTAAACACTACCAAAATAAATAATATAAAAATTACGAAAATAAACTATTAATATAATTAAACACTACCAATTACGAAAATAAACTATTAATACAATTAAACACTACCAAAATAACTAATAGGTGTACCTACTACTAATACTATTAATCTAATACCTATTATATAAACTAACAACAAAACAATTCTAAAAATAAACTATTCAAAGACTAAAAGTCGTGCTGATAAGCACGGTTTGCAAATAACAATTATTGATTGTCAATAAGGTCGAACAGTCTGAACGTCTATTCGCATCAACAGCCAAATATTGTATGACGCACGAGCGCGGACCCCCCGCCTTTTTATACCTCCCGCCACGACGCGCGTCGAGCGCGGCAACCGATACACAAAAATAATCCTTATAGCATGACTCTGTATTCACGCGCGATTTCTTATTATTTCATGTATAACTTTGGTGTTTCTACACCGATTAACATGATTCTTTTTTTATTGAATAGGTAATAATGTTAACTTTTTTAATTGGGGATGAGTGATAGTGTTGTAAACGTTAGAGTAGACAAATACAATCAGAAATCTCCGAATTGCTAAGCTATCGGGAGTTTCACGTGTTATTGTGAGTCAACCATAAAAGTTAGACATATGCTGTCGAGGAATATTTTTTATATAATTTTAGGGAAAATATTTCCGTCATACATGATTTCTATGTAGCTTTAACCTATAAGCCTGCACACGTGACGGAAGCTTAAAAAATGGAGTAACTTACCCCGTTTTCCCAATATTTCCCTTCACTGCTCTGCTCCTATTGGTCGTAGCGTAATGAAAAGTATACTATAACCTGCCCAAGAGTATGAAGAATAATTGTGCCAAATTTCGTTAAAATCCGTCGAGTAGTTTTTGTTTCTATAACGAATATACAGACAGACAGACAGACAGACAGACAGACAGACAAAAATTTTACTGATTGCATTTTTGGCATCAGTAGCGATCCCTAACCACCCCTTGATAGTTATTTTTTAAATATATTTTATGTACAGAATTGACCTCTCTACAGATTTATTATAAGTATATAGAATATAGATAGATAATAATTAAAGAAAATGAACATTCTGGTGAGTCAATTTTTAAGAATGAAATTATAGCTCATTAAAATAGCTATTTCTATTTTAGCCATAATATTGAAGGTAATAAAGAAAAAAAGTTATTGTTATATACATCAAATTGAAGTCAATTTCATAAGCACTTCTTGAATTTAAAAACAATTCTTCATGTTATTTTTTTTATAAGCAGACTCAGTAGTACCTTAGCTGATGTTTTTGTTTAACGAAGTAGTATTGCTAAAAAATATCAGGATTTCTAACCGTAAAATCTTATCTAAACATAAGACAAGCCTAGTAAAAGTCTGGCTCACGACTATTGATAAATAGGACCAAGACTTTCGCAGTTGTTTGAATGAGCATCCAGATGTTTAACCTCTACTTTGAACAAAAAAAAACGTGATCTTTCTGGCCCTATTGATAAGCAACAATATCCAGATTCCAAAAATTCTAGCCCAAGATTCTTTCCCGATAATTGTGATCGATACTTAATCAAACGTTTTGGGTCAGCCTGTTGGAATTCTTGCTCAAGTCTAAATAAGCTTCTAGACCAAGAATGTGGTCGAATCCTAACTTAAGAATTATCAAACTCATTAGACTTAATAATATTGCTCAATACTCTGATTAAAAATATTGACTAATTTGCCACTTTTCTAGATACTAAATCCTGATCAGCAATCATAATAAAAAAACGTTCAATTCTTTACCCATATTATGTTCACGTCATCGTGAAAAACCCGCCAGCACTCGATTTGAAAAATGTATTTGCTATCATTCAAAGGTTGAAGATCACACAAACAAATTAAGTACTAAAAATTTTAATCGGCTCGGTGATATTTTCGAGAACATGTGCCGAGCTTTGTTCTGACGTTAACGTCGCGTGTCAGATAATCAGTAGGATAAAACAGACAATTGAGATCGAGGCCTTCAGTGTTCGTTGAACATCGGTACAATCGTGTTACGCAGCAAAGCTACTGTAGCAATACTCTTCGCTCTTATTGGAACCTCTTGTAAGTAAAATAATTTTCTGTTTTATTTTCTTTAATGCTCTACGTATTGCGCAGTGAAGCATTAGATTGAGACCAGGAGTGGGAGAAGCGATTCTTTCTTTTAAGTTGTTGGTTCTTGAGGTGTCTGAAGTAAAACGATCCAGTATTTAACGAAGTTTATTGAAGAACGAAAAAAACGAAACATGCCTCGACCGTTGTGATCGGCGAGTGACGCTTACGCTCGCGTCGCCGCGTCGCGTTGGGCGTTCGCGCCCCCCGTCCCGCGCGTTCCCCTGTGCAATAGTTCGCGCGCTAACATACTCCCCCCCTGGAAACTTGGTTTTCAGCAGGAACAATGTCGACAGGCAGTGGACAAATCTTGCTGAAGCTGCGGAGTATGTCTCCGGAAGCCGTCCGGATCTTAGCCACACGAGAAACGCCATCTCTTCCTGTGTGCACCGCTATAATTCGTCCCAGTCGCCATTTTAATGGAGGCAAGTTGTCTTCTTTGATAAGAACGAGCGCGTTGACTGTAACTTCACTCTTGTTCTTCTTCCATTTTGTGCGCGTTTGTAATTCGCTGACAAACTCCTTCGACCAACGTTGCCAAAAGTGCTGGCGCATTTGTTCTATTCTGTCGTAACGTAGTAAGCGGCCGGTGACAGCGTCTGTGATGTCGTCGCAGGTCGGGGCGGTAAGTGGTCGCCCAACCAAGAAGTGAGCAGGTGTTAACGCTGCCAAGTCATTTGTGTCGGAAGACAAAGGCGTTAGCGGGCGGGAATTGAGTACGGCCTCGACTTGCACCAATACCGTGTAAAACTCTTCAAACGTTAGATTACTATTTCCTACAACACGTCTTAAATAATACTTGCAGGACCGCACTCCTGCCTCCCACAGGCCACCAAATTGAGGGGAATATGGAGGAATAAATTTGAATGAAATCTCATCCGCCGCCATACTATCTATTAATGCTGAGACTGAATCGCCAGATAGAAAATCTCCTAAGTCTCTGGCCGCGCCTACATAGTTTTTTGCATTATCGGAATAAATTATAGCAGGTTTCCCTCTACGGGATATAAACCTCTTGAGACAAAGAAGATACCCATCAGTAGACAGAGTTGTTACAAGTTCGAGATGAACTGCTCGCGTTGCAAAGCAAATGAATAAACAAATGTAACATTTAATTAGCCGTGCACCTCTGCCTTGACGATTTAAAATGTATACGGGACCACAGTAATCGGTACCCGTGATCATGAACGGAAAACCGGGTTTTAACCTATCAGAAGGTAAGTTGCCCATTATTGGGCTTAACGTTTTGCCGCTTATCCGAACGCAACGAACGCATTTGTGGACGACAAGTCGTGCTAAATTTCTCCCACCGAGAGGCCACCATTCCTCGCGAATGGTCGATAGCAATAACTGAGGACCTGCGTGAAGTAAGTATCTATGTTTATATTGAAATAAAAGCAAAGTGAATTTATGTTTGCTACAAAGCAATATAGGGTGCTTCTTATCGTAAGTAAACTCATTAGAATTACTCAGTCTACCTCCCACTCTGATTACTAAGTCATCACTAAAAAACAAATTTAGACCGGACATATTACGTGAATATTTAATATCAGACGATTTGTTCATCAACGAATCATACTCGTGTGGAAACGACTCCATTTGACACAATCGCGCAAGCAGAATAGTTGAATCGCGTATCTCGTCAACAGATAATGTACCCTGCCTACGTTTAGTTTTATAACGAGTGTTGTGAGTAAATCTCAACATGTACGCAACACATCGTGTCATACGAACGAAAGATGAAAATTTATCGAAAGGAAAACTATCACATGACGCATGTAAACCAACTGCTTTGTTTGATTTAAGTTCAGGTAAGTCATCAGGTAAGTCAGGCAAAACGCATTCATCAAAGGTATTTTCGAGAATGAACCCGGGACCGTTCCACCATAAGTTATTGTGAATAAGTTCTGGTAGATTTACCCCGCGAGTTAACAAGTCAGCTGGGTTACGCACGCCCTGCACGTGTGACCAAACACAACCAGTAGTCAAATCATTGATTTCAACTACTCTGTTTTGAACAAAAGTTTTTAAGGCGGTTGGATGAGTTCGCAGCCAACCCAAAACAATGGTTGAATCACTCCAAAAATATACTTTATCAAATGTTAAATTAAGTGACTCAATAATCTTTTTGTAAAGACGCGCTCCCACTAATGCGCCACACAGCTCGAGACGCGGAATGCTTACCGCCTTCAATGGAGCAACCCTACTTTTCGCGCAAAGTAACCTAGTAATTGGTTCAATTGATTGTATACTAACGCTACGTATGTAAGCACAGGCGCCATAAGCATCCTGCGAGGCGTCTGTAAAAATGTGTAGTTGTAAGCGATTCGCGTGATCTGTGGTCACGTGACGTGGAACGCGTATTTGTGACAAACATTGAAACGAACTAACGACTCCACTAAACGAACGAGCTAAATCAGAAGGAACAGGGTCATCCCAGCCGATTTTACGAAGCCATAATTTTTGTATGAGCATTTTTGTAATAATAATAAGTGGCGCTAATAACCCTAACGGATCATAAATTTGAGCTATGAACGAAAGTATTTTACGTTTTGTAACTTGTGAAAAATCAGAGTCGATATTAAAATTAGTATTGAAATGTAATTCGTCGCTACTGTTGCACCAGCCTAGACCTAGTGTTTTACATTGTGTAGTCTTATCAAGTGATAACGATTTCGTGAAGCTTTCTGAACAACTAATATCAAAATTAAATGACCACTTACGCAAAGGTAAACAACTTGCTTTTAAAACCTTACTATTTTTTTCACTCAATGTTAATAACTCCTCTTTACTTTCATGAGAAAATATTAAATCATCACAATAAAATGAATTGAATATAAGAGAAGAAACTTGCTCGTCGCCACATTCTAGTGCTAGTTGTCGTAAACACCTCATTGCGAGATACGGCGCTGAGGCAGTGCCATACGTCACAGTGTTCAACTGATACACAGATAACGGATCTTGTTTATTTTCCCGCCACAAAATGTGTGTAGTGTGGTACTTTCTCGTTGTACGCAGTGATGCGGTAAGAAATAATAAGGCGATGAAAATGTATCAATACGTGTCATGTGACCTAATGTTAAATATTCCTTAAGAAAATCAGAGTACATACACTTCAGTTCGGGTGAACGATCTAACCTTTTTTCTAACGACAGAAACCTATTTTTGGCTAACTCGTAAGAATCGCCAAGCGAGTCAGCTGATTCACGCAACGGCATTCGCACCGCGAATCTACCGTCATAGTCACGGGTGGTGGTGGACGTAAAAAGCTCTTCACACAACCTATCATCTGCTGTGTAAATGTTACTAGCCGATTTACCGCCGTCAACCTCCTCTACTTCCCAAAAACGTCTTAATTGATTATCTAATGAAGTTGAAAGTGAGCAACAAATCATATTGTTACGTGTATAATTATTTTTTAAACATTTATTAGCGGAAAACGTACCCGAAATAATCCAGCCTAAATGTGTATTTTGTAGGTAAGGCCCACCAGGTAACCGCAATAAACCTTCTTGTAATAAATTCCAAAATACATCCGCTCCAATCAATATGTCTATATCAGAGGGTATATTGTATTCTGGGTCCGCGAGCTTAACGTGTTGCGGTATTTGTAACGAGTTAAAGTCAATATGACTATTTGGTAAACGAAATGTAATTTTAGGCAAAACGGAACAATTTAGTAGTGTACTAAAATTACTAGTTCTTGAACGCATGACAAGGTCACAGGACTGTTCTGATCGCATGACGCTGTTACCTATGCCTGTTATGGTGAGAGTGGACTGTATAGTAGATAAACGTAATTTTTTGCATAACGCATCTGTAATAAAACATCGCTGGCTTCCACTATCGAGGAGGGCGCGCGCAGCTATGTATGTATTATTGTTATTACATACTTCAACGAGTGCTGTTGAGAGCAAAACCTGTTCTAATGTATTACGACCGCTTTCTATATTCGATCTCAATCCCTAATTTACGGATCGAGATTGACATTTGAATCCATTTACAACTTTTAGTGTTTCTATAACCGATCCATGGATCGTTTTCTCGATCTTTTTCTTAAATCTATCTTTGAGAGGGCGGATCGAGATTTTAGATTGGTATTTGTATGAAAGTGACAGTTATGCGTTTTCTATAACCGATCTCTGGTTTTGACAAATCGATTTTTGACGTTTTTGATCTATAATTGCGATCCCCAATTTTTTACGGATTGTAATGAGAAATCTGTTAAAATGGAAATATTTTCAAGTGATAGTGATAGCGATCTTGAAGTATTAGCTCAGCTATTGGACTGGGATAGTAGTGACAGCGAAGTAGAACAAACTCTGTCCTTAAAATTTGTAATTGTGATTGTGATGTAGGTATCGAGTGGTTGTTCTGTACTTTACTTGTAAACGGGGGTCAAGGATTTAAGCTGAAGACCAGCGCTCAGTAATTCTTTTGGATTGCTAAGCATAAGCTGACGCTTAAACTTTTTTGCTTTCGGTATTATAGTTTTTGTGTACTAAGTACACTTTTACCAATATCTGTAATACTGGAATGAATAGATAACGAATATAATATTCTCGTTTTGATTTATTTATTTAAAATCATGAAGTATCATTACAGGGTTTACCCTAATGTGACAGCAAAGAACTTAAACTAAACAAAAATTGAAACACATTACATTATTAAAAACACATAAACACGTCAGTCTGATTTTGAAGAAGTTGGTGGTGTGGAGAGCTCTTGTAAGAGGTGCTTTGGCGAGCAAATATATTCTCGCTGTAGGAATTATCAGTAGGTGCGGGCTTCGCCGCCGCCAAACGTAGCGGTCCGGTACACACACTCAAGCGCTGCAATACTTCCGGATGATTCTCCACTCCACGAAGCACCTTCACCAAGTAGACGACCAGTGCAGCCTCCCGTCTCATATACAGTTGATTATTGCAAACCATGCCCAGAATAGAGTGGGATCCATGAGTAGGTAGAAAGGATACACCCCATACAGTTTCTTGTACAGATGGCGCGTGAACTTATTCTGAACGCGCTCGAATATTACCGCTGTATTCTATTCTATAACTGAGACATCGGAAAAACAAACAACAAATAAACTTGCGATTTTAAAATATATTATGTTAATGTCAAACTGACTGACAACTTTTTGATTGACTGACGTTCCGTTGCTCATCAATAAACGTTTATCGTCGTTTATGCTTTTTCTAATCTTGAGGTAGAATTACAGTATTTGTCCGCTACGACTTCCCAATCTTTTATTTTTGTATTTTTTGCAATTTCTAGTGATTATACATAAAATAGATAAGCTCTAAGAAAAAAGCCACCATTTTACTCATTAATAATCGCTGAAGTACTTTTTCTGCACATGCGTAAAACAAAACGTTTAGCAGGGCGATCTATCCGTTCTTTTTCGATGGATTTCGAGACGAGATCGATTAATGAAATGCAGATTCAAGCTCAATCGAGGGATTGAGTAAAATCTGGATTGATCGGAATCTTAGATTCGGGATCGAATATAGAAAGCGGCCGTTAGACTGCACGGCTTGCTTTGTGTGATAAGAAATGTTTGAATGTGTATTTAATAAAGAAGTGTTAGCATGCGCACCGTCTGTCGCGGTGCGAGTCAGAGCGTCGTGCGCTTTAGTGTGCGCAACTGTAGGCATAAAACGAAGTGAATTACAACTCGCGCTGCTATCTGTATGAATTAAGCTGTTATGTTTTTGTGAACATTGTTTACACGACCCGAACTGATAATCTTGTATAGTATGTCCGGCACGCAAACAATTTGGGCATATTGCACCTTTATTATTCGAAACGAATGTATGTCGATCTTGTACAGGTAGATTAAGAAATTTAATGCACGAGAACAACGCGTGATTGCCGTCGCACATAACGCACTTGAGGTCGCGCGACGAACCTGCACGATACAACAGCTGTTTATTTGTAACAAAGGTACGCACTTGCTGGGAGGTTGAGATGGACTAATTGTTAACCTTTTTGTCGATTCGATATTTTGTTTGTGACCTTGAGCTTGCACCATATCAAGAACGTCCGAGCGGTCCTTTAAGAACTGTAATAGGTCGTCTAACGTTACTTTAGATTCTTACTACACGTGTTTTTTTTATCCTCCCATTCTTTGCAGGTAACAGAGTCTAATTTCGTGACTATTAAATAAATAATAAGCGTGTCCCAGTGTTCTGTGGGCTCACCCATAATTTTAATGACCTTAAGTTTTTTAATACAGAATCTATGAGTTTTCTAAGTTGTACAGGAGATTCCTTTGTAATCGTTTGTAACGTAAACAAAGATTTTACATGATTATTAATTAACAACCTATTGTTATCGAATCTATTGGTCAACAATTCCCAAGCTACCTCGTAACTATCTGAACAAAATTCTAATGATTTTATAACCTGTAAGGCACTCCCTTTTAATGAAGAACGTAAATAGTGATATTTTTGAATTGGCGTGATGTCGGTTGCGTTATGGATAAGCGAGACAAAGGTATCACGATATTCAAGCCAATTTTCAAGAGAACCGTCAAATGAAGGCATCGAGATGGTAGGTAATTTTATGGTTTTAGTATTTTGCGCACACTTAGTGGATTTATCGTCACTTTTATTGCAAACACACTTAGCTGACGACATAGCCGCGTAATACTGTGATTCAATGGAGTCACGTATGTCCAACTGTGATAACAACTCTGCCTCGTCAGCGGCATCTTCGAGGCGACTTTGAAAATCACTAAAAAGTTTCTCCGTACTAGTAACACGTAATTGCAGTTCCAAAATTTGTTCCTCTACTAACACAGATTTATCTTATGAGTTAACGTATTTCACAAAGAGTGTTAACCTGCCACGAATATTACCTCTTTTTTAATTAAATCGCGTAGATCTGTATCTAAACCCATTTTGGTGGCTGCGTAAAACAAAGGGGAAGTACTTACAAGTATCACCAGGAACCTTTGAAGTAGACGATCACTGTTAGTTCACGGTAACGAATAAAAACGGTATTAATGCAATTCGAATCGTAATTCCACCCGCGCACACGCGACGCACTTGCGCTTCGATTTATGTTATTTCTTCGGTTATCCGGCGTCGAAGGTCCAATGTTGGTTCTTGAGGTGTCTGAAGTAAAACGATCCAGTATTTAACGAAGTTTATTTAAGAACGAAAAAAACGAAACATGCCTCGACCGTTGTGATCGGCGAGTGACGCTTACGCTCGCGTCGCCGCGTCGCGTTGGGCGTTCGCGCCCCCCGTCCCGCGCGTTCCCCTGTGCAATAGTTCGCGCGCTAACAAAGGATTTGAGTAAGTCACAGTTGGGTTGGTAAAATTCTTAGAAGTTTTACTGTAATTAAAAAACAAAATAATAATGCAGTAATAGGTTATTTTTTTTTATTTATAACTACATATTTTAAATATTACAATCTATCTATATACTTATAATAAATCTGTAGAGAGGTCAATTCTGTACATAAAATATATTTAAAAAATAACTATCAAGGGGTGGTTAGGGATCGCTACTGATGCCAAAAATGCAATCAGTAAAATTTTTGTCTGTCTGTCTGTCTGTCTGTCTGTCTGTCTGTCTGTCTGTATATTCGTTATAGAAACAAAAACTACTCGACGGATTTTAACGAAATTTGGCACAATTATTCTTCATACTCTTGGGCAGGTTATAGTATACTTTTCATTACGCTACGACCAATAGGAGCAGAGCAGTGAAGGGAAATATTGGGAAAACGGGGTAAGTTACTCCATTTTTTAAGCTTCCGTCACGTGTGCAGGCTTATAGGTTAAAGCTACATAGAAATCATGTATGACGGAAATATTCTCCCTAAAATTATATAAAAAATATTCCTCGACAGCATGTCTAACTTTTATGGTTGACTCACAATAACACGTGAAACTCCCGATAGCTTAGCAATTCGGAGATTTCTGATTGTATTTGTCTACTCTAACGTTTACAACACTATCACTCATCCCCAATTAAAAAAGTTAACATTATTACCTATTCAATAAAAAAAGAATCATGTAAATCGGTGTAGAAACACCAAAGTTATACATGAAATAATAAGAAATCGCGCGTGAATACAGAGTCATGCTATAAGGATTATTTTATTTTCGTAATTGGTAGTGTTTAATTATATTAATAGTTTATTTTCGTTATTATTATATTAGTTATTTTGGTAGTGTTTAATTGTATTAATAGTTTATTTTCGTAATTGGTAGTGTTTTATTATATTAATAGTTTATTTTCGTAATTATTACATAATAACTATATATAATTGTAAGTGTAAGGTAGCTTCAGTTACCGTCGATTAAAAATACACAATGCCACCTAAAAAACGACCATCTTTATCTCGAAATTCGAGAGATGCTAAAAGGATGAGAAATGCGCGTTCTCAAGAATCGGCAGAGGAAAGAGCACATCGGTTAAACTCTATGAGAGTTAGTGCCTCAACCTCTCGAGCCAATGAAAGCTCTCCAGAGAGAGAGATGCGATTAGCAGCTGACAGAGCGAGACGAGCTACATCACGGGCGTCTCAAAGCTCTTCTCAACGAGAGCTGAGGCTTACCATTGACCGAGAACAACATGTGTTATCCCGAGATGCTGAAACTGCGTCACAACGAGAATTGCGTCTCACTGCTGACCGCGAACGGCATACATTGTCTCGCGAGTCAGAAACCTACACTGAGAGGGAATTGCGTCTCACAGCTGACCGCGAACGTCATATATTGTCTCGCGAGTCAGAAACCTTCACTGACAGAGAATTGCGTCTCACAGCTGACCGCGAACGTCATATATTGTCTCGCGAGTCAGAAACCTACACTGAGAGGGAATTGCGTCTCACAGCTGACCGCGAACGTCATATATTGTCTCGCGAGTCAGAAACCTACACTGAGAGGGAATTGCGTCTCACAGCTGACCGCGAACGTCATATATTGTCTCGCGAGTCAGAAACCTACACTGAGAGGGAATTGCGTCTCACAGCTGACCGCGAACGTCATATATTGTCTCGCGAGTCAGAAACCTACACTGAGAGGGAATTGCGTCTCACAGCTGACCGCGAACGTCATATTTTATCTCGAGAATCTGAAACTTTAACTCAATATGAAGACCGTTTGACAAATGATAGGGTGCACCATAATGTTATTCGATCTCTCGAAGACGCACATGAGCATGAACAACGACTAGAGTCGGTACGCGAATATTATAATTCTTTGAGACAAGAACGATCAGTAAGTTTGTCTAATGAAAGATTAAGAATCGAAAATATTCGGTCTCTTGAAACGGACGAACAGCGAGAGGCCCGTCTTACTGCAGACAGATTTCGACATAGCCTTAATAACTTAGATGTACACATAGAAGATCAATCTAGAAATTCGGTGGCTTGGTCCGACAAATATAAAAGTGGGTTTGCTTATAACCTCACAATTGATTATGGATCATCTTCTGTAATAGGCGATATGAACGTGGTATGTCGTTTTTGTAATGCTTCAAAGTGGAGTAAGGAGTCAGCTGGTTTCTGTTGTTCTACAGGTAAAATAAATTTGCCTTCATTCGAAGACCCACCGGAACCTTTGAAATCACTACTTTTAGGGGAACATATACAATCTAAACAGTTTTTAGATAATATTCGCACTTATAATAGTGCATTTCAAATGACATCCTTTGGCGCTCAACAAATCTCAGAAGGTCATTTCATGCCTACTTTTAAGATACAAGGTCAGGTTTACCATTTGATAGGATCCCTTTTGCCTGAAAACCAACCTAAGTTTCTTCAAATATATTTTGTATCCGACTACAACGAACAGTCGAATATAAGAAATCAATATTTCCCGAATTTAAATACTGAACTCATATCACAACTTCAGAACATGTTGCATCAGGTTAATTCGTATGTATGCAGTTTTAAATCGGCATTAGAAGCTCTTCCTCGAGATGATGATAACAATTATAAAATTGTTATAAATGCCGATAGGCGTCCAACTCAGGAACACCCTGGGCGTTATAATGCTCCATCCACGAATGAAGTTGCTGTGGTATTGGTCGACCAGGAATGTGATAGGCGTGATATCGTTATCCGTTCCAGAGATAATCGTTTGCAACGTATTTATGAAACCCACAGGGCTTACGACAGTTTGCAATATCCTTTGATATACTGTCGAGGGGAAGATGGTTATAATTTTGCTTTATACCAAACTGATCCGCGTACAGGCGCACCTAATTATAATAAAAAGATTTCATGCCTTCAATTTTACTGTTACCACTTGCAAGTAAGACGGAATAGGTTTGTATACTTTCAACGTTTTCGTGGCTTATTCAATCAGTTTATTGTAGACATGTACGCAAAAATTGAAACCGAAAGATTAGTTTATATACGATCTAATCAAAGGCAGCTGCGCGTTGAAGAATACGTGCACCTTCGCGACGCCATGCAGCAAGATAACGATACGGTGAATATGGGTCGTTTAGTTATTTTGCCCTCTTCTTTTACTGGTGGTCCACGATACATGCACGAAAGTACTCAAGATGCTTTTTGTTACGTAAGAAAATATGGACGTCCCGACTTATTTATTACTGTAACTACCAATCCTAAGTGGGATGAAATTACTCGGGAGCTTCTTGAGGGTCAAGCACCGCATGACCGCCATGATATCATCGCAAGAGTTTTTCATTTAAAATTGAAATCAATGATAGATCTACTTACCAAAGATAAAATTTTTGGAGAAGTATTGTGTTATATGTATAGTATTGAATGGCAAAAACGCGGCTTACCTCACGCACATATCCTGCTTTGGTTAAAAGATAAGGTTCGACCTAATGATGTAGACAGTTTAATCAGTGCTGAAATTCCAAGTCCGATTGCAGATCCCGTGTTATACGACATTGTTAAAACTCATATGATACATGGTCCATGTGGTTCGTTTAACGGGAATTCTCCTTGCATGCAAGACGGTCGTTGCACTAAAAGATATCCAAAAGCCTTAGTGGATGGCACTGTAACAGGACATGATGGATACCCATTATATCGTCGCCGTTCAAGAGATAATGATGGTTTTACTGTTGAAAAGCGAGTGTCTGGACAACAAGTTACTTTAGATAATAGGTGGGTCGTTCCGTATTCTCCTGTGTTGTCCAGAGCATTTCAAGCTCACATAAATGTTGAAATGTGTAATAGTGTAGAGTCAATAAAATATATTTGTAAGTATATTAATAAGGGCAGTGACCAAGCTACATTTGCTTTGAGAAATGAACATGATGAAGTTACAAGATTTCAGTCAGGCAGATATATAAGTTCTTCAGAAGCTGTGTGGCGGATCTTAAGTTTCAACATTCACGAAAGATTATCCACCTGTGACTCATCTGGATGTTCATCTTGAAGGCGGCCAACGTATATATTTCAACGCCGAAAATGTCACAGAACGGTTAGAGAACCAAGTTTATTAGCATTCTTTCGACTTTGCCAAACTGATGATTTTGCAAAATCTCTTTTGTATGAGGAAGTTCCATCGTATTATACCTACGATAAGCAACGGGGTGTCTTTAATCGAAGACGCCGTGGCAGGCCTGTAGATGGCGAGTCAGGTATTTTTAAAGAACATGTTCTTGGTAGAGTGTACACCGTTCATCCTAACAACGCTGAGTGTTTCTATTTGCGATTATTATTACATACCGTGCGAGGACCAACCTCATTTATAGATTTGAGAAAAGTAGACGATGTTGTTTATCCCACTTATCAAGCAGCTTGCCAAGCGCGTCATTTGCTTGAAAAATGATCAGCATTGGGATGACGCTTTAGCAGAATCCTGTGTTAGTGATAATCCACGACGGTTACGCCATTTATTTGTAACATTACTCACATTTTGTAATTTGTCAGATGCTGTAACATTATGGGAAAAATATAAAGAAAAATTTTCAGAAGACTTTCTTAGAAATATACCTAACAATGATGAAGGCACAACTAATGATAATTTCCGTGATCTTGCCATAAATCAGTGCTTATTAGCTCTTCAGGATGACTTAACAGCAGTAGGCGGTAAATCACTCTGTGAATATGGTTTGCCAACACCAACCTCAGTCGGAGAGGTAACTAATAGGGAATATTCCGCAGAGATTGGTTACAATTTAACGGAACTGCTGACAACATTAGAAAACGGTGTCCCAATGATGACTGCAGAACAACGTTCAGTTTATGACCGCGTGTGCAATAGTGTTCAAAATAATTTGGGAACAATATGGTTTTTAGATGCACCTGGAGGAACTGGAAAAACCTTTTTGACTAAATTAATATTGGCTTATGTTCGAAATCAGCGTAAAATTGCGCTTGCCGTAGCTTCATCAGGGATAGCTGCAACATTGCTACCAGGAGGTAAAACTGCTCACAGTATGTTTAAAATACCAATTGATTTAGATCGCACGGAAAATCCAACCTGTAGTATTTCAAGAAATAGCGACAAAGCTAAGGTATTACGCGAGTGTAGTTTAATCATATGGGATGAATGTACGATGGCCCATCGAAAAGGAGTAGAAGCGGTAGACAGAACTTTAAGGGATATAAGACAAAATGATCGACCAATGGGCGGTATCACGGTTTTATTTTGTGGTGATTTCCGACAAACCTTACCGGTAATACCACGGGGAACCCGAGCTGATGAGGTTAGGGCTTGCCTGAAAAGCTCTTATTTATGGCGAGATATACAATCGGTGCATTTGACTATAAATATGCGAGTGAGAACTGGAGATAACCCGGATGATAGTCAATTTTCTGACACATTGTTAAAGATTGGTGAAGGTACCTATCCACAACTACACCAAGGAAAACTTATACTGACGCCTGAATTATGTTGTATGGTGCAATCTCAACCACATCTTATATCGTCGGTTTACGGTGACGTAACAAATATATTAAATAGGGACAATTCTTGGCTATGCGAAAGATCTATTTTAACTCCTCGCAATGACCAGGCATCTGAGATCAATAACAAATACTGTCGAATATACAGGGGGAAAGCAAAGTTTATAGATCAATAAATAGAATGGTCGATGAACAAGAAGCCACTAATTACCCGATAGAATTTTTAAATTCTTTAAATATGCCCGGGACTTCCCTCTCATGAAATTTGTTTAAAAATTGGGGATACCGATTATTATGCTCCGAAATTTAAAACCACCACAACTTTGCAATGGAACTCGACTAAAAGTAACCCAGTTGCAACAAATATAATCGAGGCTCAAATTTTAACAGGTTGCGGTGCAGGAGAAACCGTCTTTATTCCCAGAATACCCTTAATACCAAATAATTTTCCATTCCAATTTAAAAAGGACGCAATTCCCAGTATCGGTGTGTTATGCAATGACAATTAACAAGGCTCAAGGGCAGACTTTTCGTGTTGCTGGAGTAGATCTCAGTGTCAGTTGTTTCTCACATGGTCAGTTGTATGTTGCTCTTTCCCGTGTTAGCAGTTCTAAAAGTCTTTATGTTCACGTGCCGGACGGGTCAACTTTCAATATAGTTTACCCGGAAGCTTTGCACTAAAGTATTTTCGTTTTATAGGTACCTTTACCTTACCTTTATAAGGCAGTGGTACTTATATTGCCACCAGAATTTGAACCTTAACACATTATTATAAAGTTTAAAAGCTATAAATATTTTTAAGTTCTGTGTCTTATAAAGGGTTAAGCCTTATGTGAACGTGATCTAAACAATATTACCAATATAAATAATAATAATAAATATTACCAATACATTAACTTAATACACAAGGAGTTACACGCTGACGGAGTCGCGGACACAGCTATCTATACTTTTCTGCCGGAAGTCACTATTCCACGCGGACGAAGTCGGCACAAGCTAGTTTTTGTCTGAAAATCACTAACTGCATGAAATCGGTACAAAATAAGGTAGATATA
>NW_020800367.1:0-49372 GCF_003590095.1 Trichoplusia ni | reverse complement strand
ATATTCTTATAATAAATCTGTAGAGAGGTCAATTCTGTACATAAAATATATTTAAAAAATAACTATCAAGGGGTGGTTAGGGATCGCTACTGATGCCAAAAATGCAATCAGTAAAATTTTTGTGTCTGTCTGTCTGTCTGTCTGTCTGTCTGTCTGTATATTCGTTATAGAAACAAAAACTACTCGACGGATTTTAACGAAATTTGGCACAATTATTCTTCATACTCTTGGGCAGGTTATAGTATACTTTTCATTACGCTACGACCAATAGGAGCAGAGCAGTGAAGGGAAATATTGGGAAAACGGGGTAAGTTACTCCATTTTTTAAGCTTCCGTCACGTGTGCAGGCTTATAGGTTAAAGCTACATAGAAATCATGTATGACGGAAATATTCTCCCTAAAATTATATAAAAAATATTCCTCGACAGCATGTCTAACTTTTATGGTTGACTCACAATAACACGTGAAACTCCCGATAGCTTAGCAATTCGGAGATTTCTGATTGTATTTGTCTACTCTAACGTTTACAACACTATCACTCATCCCCAATTAAAAAAGTTAACATTATTACCTATTCAATAAAAAAAGAATCATGTAAATCGGTGTAGAAACACCAAAGTTATACATGAAATAATAAGAAATCGCGCGTGAATACAGAGTCATGCTATAAGGATTATTTTATTTTCGTAATTGGTAGTGTTTAATTATATTAATAGTTTATTTTCGTTATTATTATATTAGTTATTTTGGTAGTGTTTAATTGTATTAATAGTTTATTTTCGTAATTGGTAGTGTTTTATTATATTAATAGTTTATTTTCGTAATTATTACATAATAACTATATATAATTGTAAGTGTAAGGTAGCTTCAGTTACCGTCGATTAAAAATACACAATGCCACCTAAAAAACGACCATCTTTATCTCGAAATTCGAGAGATGCTAAAAGGATGAGAAATGCGCGTTCTCAAGAATCGGCAGAGGAAAGAGCACATCGGTTAAACTCTATGAGAGTTAGTGCCTCAACTCTCGAGCCAATGAAAGCTCTCCAGAGAGAGAGATGCGATTAGCAGCTGACAGAGCGAGACGAGCTACATCACGGGCGTCTCAAAGCTCTTCTCAACGAGAGCTGAGGCTTACCATTGACCGAGAACAACATGTGTTATCCCGAGATGCTGAAACTGCGTCACAACGAGAATTGCGTCTCACTGCTGACCGCGAACGGCATACATTGTCTCGCGAGTCAGAAACCTACACTGAGAGGGAATTGCGTCTCACAGCTGACCGCGAACGTCATATATTGTCTCGCGAGTCAGAAACCTTCACTGACAGAGAATTGCGTCTCACAGCTGACCGCGAACGTCATATATTGTCTCGCGAGTCAGAAACCTACACTGAGAGGGAATTGCGTCTCACAGCTGACCGCGAACGTCATATATTGTCTCGCGAGTCAGAAACCTACACTGAGAGGGAATTGCGTCTCACAGCTGACCGCGAACGTCATATATTGTCTCGCGAGTCAGAAACCTACACTGAGAGGGAATTGCGTCTCACAGCTGACCGCGAACGTCATATATTGTCTCGCGAGTCAGAAACCTACACTGAGAGGGAATTGCGTCTCACAGCTGACCGCGAACGTCATATTTTATCTCGAGAATCTGAAACTTTAACTCAATATGAAGACCGTTTGACAAATGATAGGGTGCACCATAATGTTATTCGATCTCTCGAAGACGCACATGAGCATGAACAACGACTAGAGTCGGTACGCGAATATTATAATTCTTTGAGACAAGAACGATCAGTAAGTTTGTCTAATGAAAGATTAAGAATCGAAAATATTCGGTCTCTTGAAACGGACGAACAGCGAGAGGCCCGTCTTACTGCAGACAGATTTCGACATAGCCTTAATAACTTAGATGTACACATAGAAGATCAATCTAGAAATTCGGTGGCTTGGTCCGACAAATATAAAAGTGGGTTTGCTTATAACCTCACAATTGATTATGGATCATCTTCTGTAATAGGCGATATGAACGTGGTATGTCGTTTTTGTAATGCTTCAAAGTGGAGTAAGGAGTCAGCTGGTTTCTGTTGTTCTACAGGTAAAATAAATTTGCCTTCATTCGAAGACCCACCGGAACCTTTGAAATCACTACTTTTAGGGGAACATATACAATCTAAACAGTTTTTAGATAATATTCGCACTTATAATAGTGCATTTCAAATGACATCCTTTGGCGCTCAACAAATCTCAGAAGGTCATTTCATGCCTACTTTTAAGATACAAGGTCAGGTTTACCATTTGATAGGATCCCTTTTGCCTGAAAACCAACCTAAGTTTCTTCAAATATATTTTGTATCCGACTACAACGAACAGTCGAATATAAGAAATCAATATTTCCCGAATTTAAATACTGAACTCATATCACAACTTCAGAACATGTTGCATCAGGTTAATTCGTATGTATGCAGTTTTAAATCGGCATTAGAAGCTCTTCCTCGAGATGATGATAACAATTATAAAATTGTTATAAATGCCGATAGGCGTCCAACTCAGGAACACCCTGGGCGTTATAATGCTCCATCCACGAATGAAGTTGCTGTGGTATTGGTCGACCAGGAATGTGATAGGCGTGATATCGTTATCCGTTCCAGAGATAATCGTTTGCAACGTATATTATGAAACCCACAGGGCTTACGACAGTTTGCAATATCCTTTGATATACTGTCGAGGGGAAGATGGTTATAATTTTGCTTTATACCAAACTGATCCGCGTACAGGCGCACCTAATTATAATAAAAAGATTTCATGCCTTCAATTTTACTGTTACCACTTGCAAGTAAGACGGAATAGGTTTGTATACTTTCAACGTTTTCGTGGCTTATTCAATCAGTTTATTGTAGACATGTACGCAAAAATTGAAACCGAAAGATTAGTTTATATACGATCTAATCAAAGGCAGCTGCGCGTTGAAGAATACGTGCACCTTCGCGACGCCATGCAGCAAGATAACGATACGGTGAATATGGGTCGTTTAGTTATTTTGCCCTCTTCTTTTACTGGTGGTCCACGATACATGCACGAACGTACTCAAGATGCTTTTTGTTACGTAAGAAAATATGGACGTCCCGACTTATTTATTACTGTAACTACCAATCCTAAGTGGGATGAAATTACTCGGGAGCTTCTTGAGGGTCAAGCACCGCATGACCGCCATGATATCATAGCAAGAGTTTTTCATTTAAAATTAAAATCAATGATAGATCTACTTACCAAAGATAAAATTTTTGGAGAAGTATTGTGTTATATGTATAGTATTGAATGGCAAAAACGCGGCTTACCTCACGCACATATCCTGCTTTGGTTAAAAGATAAGGTTCGACCTAATGATGTAGACAGTTTAATCAGTGCTGAAATTCCAAGTCCGATTGCAGATCCCGTGTTATACGACATTGTTAAAACTCATATGATACATGGTCCATGTGGTTCGTTTAACGGGAATTCTCCTTGCATGCAAGACGGTCGTTGCACTAAAAGATATCCAAAAGCCTTAGTGGATGGCACTGTAACAGGACATGATGGATACCCATTATATCGTCGCCGTTCAAGAGATAATGATGGTTTTACTGTTGAAAAGCGAGTGTCTGGACAACAAGTTACTTTAGATAATAGGTGGGTCGTTCCGTATTCTCCTGTGTTGTCCAGAGCATTTCAAGCTCACATAAATGTTGAAATGTGTAATAGTGTAGAGTCAATAAAATATATTTGTAAGTATATTAATAAGGGCAGTGACCAAGCTACATTTGCTTTGAAGAAATGAACATGATGAAGTTACAAGATTTCAGTCAGGCAGATATATAAGTTCTTCAGAAGCTGTGTGGCGGATCTTAAGTTTCAACATTCACGAAAGATTATCCACCTGTGACTCATCTGGATGTTCATCTTGAAGGCGGCCAACGTATATATTTCAACGCCGAAAATGTCACAGAACGGTTAAGAGAACCCTAGACAAACAAGTTTATTAGCATTCTTTCGACTTTGCCAAACTGATGATTTTGCAAAATCTCTTTTGTATGAGGAAGTTCCATCGTATTATACCTACGATAAGCAACGGGGTGTCTTTAATCGAAGACGCCGTGGCAGGCCTGTAGATGGCGAGTCAGGTATTTTTAAAGAACATGTTCTTGGTTAGAGTGGTACACCGTTCATCCTAACAACGCTGAGTGTTTCTATTTGCGATTATTATTACATACCGTGCGAGGACCAACCTCATTTATAGATTTGAGAAAGTAGACGATGTGTTTATCCACTTATCAAGCAGCTTGCCAAGCGCGTCATTTGCTTGAAAAATGATCAGCATTGGGATGACGCTTTAGCAGAATCCTGTTTAGTGATAATCCAGACGGTTACGCCATTTATTTGTAACATTACTCACATTTTGTAATTTGTCAGATGCTGTAACATTATGGAAAAATATAAAGAAAAATTTTCAGAAGACTTTCTTAGAAATATACCTAACAATGATGAAGGCACAACTAATGATAATTTCCGTGATCTTGCCATAAATCAGTGCTTATTAGCTCTTCAGGATGACTTAACAGCAGTAGGCGGTAAATCACTCTGTGAATATGGTTTGCCAACACCAACCTCAGTCGGAGAGGTAACTAATAGGGAATATTCCGCAGAGATTGGTTACAATTTAACGGAACTGCTGACAACATTAGAAACGGTGTCCCAATGATGACTGCAGAACAACGTTCAGTTTATGACCGCGTGTGCAATAGTGTTCAAAATAATTTGGGAACAATATGGTTTTTAGATGCACCTGGAGGAACTGGAAAAACCTTTTTGACTAAATTAATATTGGCTTATGTTCGAAATCAGCGTAAAATTGCGCTTGCCGTAGCTTCATCAGGGATAGCTGCAACATTGCTACCAGGAGGTAAAACTGCTCACAGTATGTTTAAAATACCAATTGATTTAGATCGCACGGAAAATCCAACCTGTAGTATTTCAAGAAATAGCGACAAAGCTAAGGTATTACGCGAGTGTAGTTTAATCATATGGGATGAATGTACGATGGCCCATCGAAAAGGAGTAGAAGCGGTAGACAGAACTTTAAGGGATATAAGACAAAATGATCGACCAATGGGCGGTATCACGGTTTTATTTGTGGTGATTTCCGACAAACCTTACCCGGTAATACCACGGGGAACCCGAGCTGATGAGGTTAGGGCTTGCCTGAAAAGCTCTTATTTATGGCGAGATATACAATCGGTGCATTTGACTATAAATATGCGAGTGAGAACTGGAGATAACCCGGATGATAGTCCAATTTTCTGACACATTATTAAAGATTGGTGAAGGTACCTATCCACAACTACACCAAGGAAAACTTATACTGACGCCTGAATTATGTTGTATGGTGCAATCTCAACCACATCTTATATCGTCGGTTTACGGTGACGTAACAAATATATTAAATAGGGACAATTCTTGGCTATGCGAAAGATCTATTTTAACTCCTCGCAATGACCAGGCATCTGAGATCAATAACAAAATACTGTCGAATATACAGGGGGAAAGCAAAGTTTATAGATCAATAAATAGAATGGTCGATGAACAAGAAGCCACTAATTACCCGATAGAATTTTTAAATTCTTTAAATATGCCCGGACTTCCCTCTCATGAAATTTGTTTAAAAATTGGGATACGATTATTACGCTCCGAAATTTAAAACCACCACAACTTTGCAATGGAACTCGACTAAAAGTAACCCAGTTGCAATAAAATATAATCGAGGCTCAAATTTTAACAGGTTGCGGTGCAGGAGAAACCGTCTTTATTCCCAGAATACCCTTAATACCAAATAATTTTCCATTCCAATTTAAAAGGACGCAATTCCCAGTATCGGTGTGTTATGCAATGACAATTAACAAGGCTCAAGGGCAGACTTTTCGTGTTGCTGGAGTAGATCTCAGTGTCAGTTGTTTCTCACATGGTCAGTTGTATGTTGCTCTTTCCCGTGTTAGCAGTTCTAAAAGTCTTTATGTTCACGTGCCGGACGGGTCAACTTTCAATATAGTTTACCCGGAAGCTTTGCACTAAAGTATTTTCGTTTTATAGGTACCTTTACCTTACCTTTATAAGGCAGTGGTACTTATATTGCCACCAGAATTTGAACCTTAACACATTATTATAAAGTTTAAAAGCTATAAATATTTTTAAGTTCTGTGTCTTATAAAGGGTTAAGCCTTATGTGAACGTGATCTAAACAATATTACCAATATAAATAATAATAATAAATATTACCAATACATTAACTTAATATACAAGGAGTTACACGCTGACGGAGTCGCGGACACAGCTATCTATACTTTTCTGCCGGAAGTCACTATTCCACGCGGACGAAGTCGCGGGCACAAGCTAGTACTTAATAAAAGATTCTATTTAAGAATAAAAACTGATTATTTAAATTAATAAAAGTTCATTTTTTTTGAAAAAAAAAACAGACGGGCATCTATACTCACACTGGGCAAGTATCCCCCGAACCATTTTTAACGTAAGGCTACTATCCGCTATAGTAGGCAACTATCCTCTTTTTTAGAGGTCGTATTAAACTTGATTTACTCAAAATTTATAATATATACAACATTTTTATAAATAGGGTAAGTACACTTTGAATAAAAAATGTATTAATATACAAGTTTTAAAGGAGCTTTTTAAAAAGTGTGGCAACTATCCGGCTTTTACCCTACGTCAAATATTTTTCGACTATAATCATGGGCAAAGCATACAGCAAAAAAGAAGTTGTAATCGCCCAAAATAACGCTATAGAATCAAAAGTGACGAGATACGAAATCGGTTTCGCAGTCATGGCAACCGCAGTAGTCCTCATCGCAGGGTTAATATCGTGTCGTCATTTCCGAAACCGAGTTAAGAAACTAGTGCATAAAGAAATAGTGAAACAGCTGGTGTTGTGACCACGTTGCCTGGGCGCATAGAAGCTCGTACGATGACGCAGCAGCCACCGCAGGCTAGCTACGCGTAGGCGGTCTGCCCAATACAAAATGTTATTGTTCTGTTATGGCCAGTGCTTATCGCAATATGTCATAGAATACCTTTCCTGTAATGTTTATAATGCAATGTAATGTTTATGATTCTTGTATCTTACTTTGTATTGTAATTGTATTTACTGTGTATTGTGTGTAGTAAGTAAGATATATTTTGTTGTGTTTTAAGAAAATTTGTGCCAAATTTTGGGGGGGAGTACTGTAGGGACACATGTAAGTATGTATGGCAGAGTGCAAGGTAAGCAAAAACGTGTGTGAGCGTGAAGTATGCGAGGCACGGACAGTTACTGCGCACTGGTCCGAGTGAACGGTTCTATCTGGGGGTTTACGCGAAATATATCCGGTATCCGAACACCGTTGTTTCTATCAACCCCCTGCGCCCCACGACCAGAAGAGGCAGTGCTCAATTAGGGATCCTCCTAAATACGATCCCTAAACTGACTATTTCTAACTTACTAGATAATACGTTAAATTCTAAAATTAATATTTATTTTTTTATTTTTTTTATGGGACTAGCCCGCCACACATGCCCGTCATTGCAACTCCTGTAAGCCAGGATCTACAATGAAACCAACGAAAACCACCGAAACACTTAAGTTCGGTGTGTCCCAGGGGGAACAATTAACTGCCTTGGAACCCGCAACGAAATTAATCAGAAATAGTAAAGAGGAGGAGTAAGAAAAAATGTTAATATACTACATCCTAGCGTAATTAGTCCTTTAAGACTCTGTAACGAGTTATCTAAATATAATAATTATATTAATAAGCGACAAGACTTCCCAATCGCGTTAAGCATAGAAAACATTCATTCACTTATTGACGTTTCTAAACTTAGTTCTTACTATTTTAATAATAAAATTGTATTTGTGTTGCAAATTCCATTTGTTACTCCTGATAAATTAATTGTTTATAAAATCCTACCTCTACCTATTCCTCTTCAAGATGTAACGGTGAGGGCCGCACAGGTAGGCTGTGCGGACCGTTGACCAAAAAGGAGAAAGAAAACAGGAGGTAGGTCTCATACAGCACCCCCCCCGCAAAGAAAGGATTTTGCTCAACAAAATCCGCTAGAATCTCACCGCTCGATCACGAACTATATAGGGACTGACTGCTGCCCTCCATTTAGACTAAAGCAACATCATGCTTAAATAAGTTAATTATCATTCCCCTGTCCCTATTCAGTGAATAAAGTAATAGTAATACAATACGCACAGTACTCTAGTAGTATAGTAGTAATAATACCAGTGGATAAAGTGAATAGGGTGGAGTTTGAGTCTGTAGTGTAAGTGTAAGTATGACGTGTCATAGTGTGACCCGAACGGTTCCAGTAGAAGAGATACAAGGGCACGGAAAGTACCTTAATTAATTTTCAATAACTAGAATAACATGCAACAACCATAAGCTTTCAGCCAATTGATTTTTAAATAATAAGGTTTATTATAGTAGTTAAACATAATTATTAATATGGTAACATTTAGATAATTATAAGGTTTAAGGGTAGTTGTCCTAGAGACCTGCTCTGCCAAAAGTATATCATCCCTTAAGATCCACAGCATTCGCAAAGACAACGCCAGAAAAATGAATTCTACTAACCACCCACTAGCCATTTATTGAAGATAAAGGAGTAAAATATATAAGTTATATTTGTGATTAGGGCTTATTTATAGAGTAATCAACCGCTCTTGCAAAGGCTTATTTAAGGAGTTGCACCGCTCCATAGGATACCAAAGGTGTAGGCCATCATCATATAAACTATTGGGGTAGACCAATAGGTGTAAAATAGAGGAGTAGCTATTTATAGTAGTAGTGGGTGGGTATAGTAGAATTAGATTTTAGATTTTTTTATTGTGTATGTTTAGCTATTATCAATGTAGTTTTAGTTCTGTCAAATCAAGTATTTAGTTGAGGTAGGTAGTTAAAAATATTTAGCTTAAGTCCGTTTAAGTTATTTTTTGTAGTTAAATAATTAAGTTAAGCATATTTAAATTTTTCTTAAGGTAAGCGTTTAAGTTATTCTTTACAGTTAATTAGTTTGAAACATGTAACCTTATTAAGTTTTTCAGTTATTATTTTAAGTGAAATAGCTAAAAGTGTATTAATTAATTTATTTGTTTTCTAAGTTCTATACAAGTGTCAGTTACTCCACCTCTGATAAGTACTTCATAGGCAAGTTCAGCTTTACTGAAGTAAATAAAATTGATTAGGTGCGTTCCCAATTTGTACAACAACAAACAATGAGTAATAATTAAACAATTGAGATAAATTAAATAATAACCAATTACATAGGTGAGTGTTACAACGTAGGGTTTCCTACTTTCAGAATTAATGAAATATTTTGATAATTACAGTATCAGTTATAAGGATAACCAATAAGAACAATAATTGAGAATAATTGAGAATAATTAGTTAATTATAGTATTGAATCTTAGTTAAACATTAATTATAATATTTAATTAATTATTAATAAATTATAGTATTGGATTATATTATGTTCATTAAATAAAATTACTGTATTAAATTATAGTGGAATTTTAGGGTATTCCTAATAATACACATTACAAGATAAATAATACCGCTGCGATGCAAGCCGAGCGACAACCTAAGTACCTGTGCCAACTAAGATTGGGCGCCACTGTAACGGTGAGGGCCGCACAGGTAGGCTGTGCGGACCGTTGACCAAAAAGGAGAAAGAAAACAGGAGGTAGGTCTCATACAGATCTTTAATATAACTAGGTCCGGCTAGGTCGCGGGTTTGTGGCACAGGTAATTGAGTTCTCGCTCTTATATGAGTAAGAGGGTACCGTCCCTGGGGGTCCACGTAGGGTGACCGGTGAGCTGGCTGAAGCTGCACGGAAGCTGGCTGAAGCTGCCCAGAAGCTGGGGTCGCTGGCGTGACAACGGACGCGGCCACCAGTAGGTGCCAAGCTGCCGGCTGGAGAGCGGGACCCGCTGAAAGTAGTGAGACGGCGGTAACCCGTAGGGTGACCCCTGGAAGCGTGCATAGAGGTGCGTAGGTTAGCGGTGCCGAAGATGTTGGCCCGCGTGCGATGTGGATGCTCCCCTAGTGGTCCCAGGGTAGTACCGAGGCAGGGAAAGGGAAAGCTCACACATCGCAGCGGTTTACAAGGCAGACGGGTGCAATGACACGTGCTCAAGGCTGATGCAATAAAGTGCTTACACTATCCAAAGCTCGTTTTAGCCATTAAGGGAGTGGCAGGAGGCTAGTAACAGCTGAAGGCACACTGAGTATTCACTTAACACTATTGAGAACAAGGGCAACGCAGCCTGCATGCATGGGATAACCTAAGACCGCGTGGTCGGCCAAGGCAAGCGAGACAGAACAAGCAGAATAGGATTAAATATGTGAAATTAATATGACGTAGGCTATCCCGTACACGGCACACACTTAGTTTAGCAATATATACAGAAACTCACCCAAGATTGGGGTTTAATTACATCTTAGTCGTGGCAGCAGCCGCCAGTTATGGCGATCGAGAGGTGACGTAGCCTCTCACATTTTGACGTTCTGGCATTAGGGCGGACCACTGTCGCCGCGTCCATAGACAATTAGTAAGCTATCCATAGACGCAACGTTACAAAGATGATCGATTTATCTTCAAGATGAGATTATTAAAGAAATAGGTTCAGTGCAAAAACAAACATTTTTAAAAAGAATTCAATTTAGGGTTTCATTTACCGAAAAAAGATAAATTTTATGTGAAATGTGTGAGCGTATAAAAAAAATCAATACTGAAAATCAGAATGAAGCTATGAAAACAGTTGAATATAAAAATCACGTACAGGAAAAAAAAGCAGCAAAAGATACATTTTTAAATGACCAATACCGTAGCAAGAGCTCTAATGATTTTTTGTGTGTCAGTTTTGATCGGAAAGGTTTTAACTACCCCGCACGGTGATAGTATAAATTTATATTATTCAAGCAAACTGGCCTTTTTTTTTTGGTAAGGCGGGGGAATCCTCATGGACACCCACTCCCTCGGGGGAGGAAATGGGTAGTGTCAGACTTTTACTGACTAAACCTGAACCGCCGTGCTACGTCATCCGCGTTTTTGTGTCGGTGTATGGCAATGTGTTGCAATCCTTCATACACCGACCGCGGGCTTCCACCGACCAGTAATGTGGGCCAGTAGGTCACTTTTTTGTGTTGTGTGGAGGCCGACGTGTAAAGAGCGTCGGCCTCCTCGCCTCATATTGGGACCGCATCCATAGCACCGAATGTGGCCCCCCGCCGCAAGCAAACTGGCTTTCTATAATGAAACTATCTACGAAAGTGGAAGCAGGAATGGATACTGTTTCTTATGGCGTGAGTCTGAAGCCAAAAGAGGCTGTAATGAGGTTTGTACGGTCGCGTTTAAGTATTTGAAAATGCTCGATGAAAAGGGCGAACATTCATCCATAGCGATGTATTGTGATAGTTGTTGCGGCCAAAATAAAATTGGGCAATGCTAATAGACCAGGGTCGATAATTTTTAAAACCAAAAAAATAATAGTAGGATGAATTCCATTAGAAAAGGAGGGGAATATTATAAAAATGAAAAGAAAAAATAATTTACGTGTGATCTGAGGTCGGGAATGGGGATGGGGGTGAATTTTTAATGGTAAAAAACGGTTTTTCTCGATTTCCTGCAAAATTAATCGTATCGAAAAAAGTCAAATGTTTGTAGGTTATAAAAAGATCTAAAACTTTTGTATTTACACTTTTTTCGCATAACCTCAAAATTTATGTAAAAAATCCAAAAAAACCAAGTTTTTGGTTTTTTATTTTTATCTTTTACATTTTTTTTAACGAAATTTGGTGAAAACTTACCTTTTCATGTCTCAAGTACGCTGTAATTTATTTGATTAAAAATATTTATTTTATCACCTTATATTGAATTAATGTCAAAATAATACTCTAATTTTCAATCGACAATTCACCCGTCAAAATATCAGCTTTTTTCAAAGAATTGGTATGGTGTCTGTTGGTTGAAATCTCTACTTTCCGATGGTGAAAAAAAAAATGTTACTACAGTAAATCTTAGAAAATGCAAAAAATATAAAAAAAAGCTTGAATTCGATTTTTTTTTTAATTATTATAAATAATTTTGAGCTATTAATTAAAATTTACACTTTAATTACTCGAAAAACGATACATGTGACATTGATAACAAAAAAAATACAAATAAAAATGTACTACTATAATTAACAAACAAATAAGTTCATAAAATTAATATTTAATAAGACATCTACAATATTTGGAGAAAGTTGTCGAATCTTCTTTAAATTATATGCGTAGATGCCTATTTATAACTATTATAAGATAAATTATATATACCTGAGTAGATATACCTGAGTGATCTACGAAAAATTGTAGCCCATCAAAAGGTATTTCGTGGAGAAGTGGGGAAGGGGCTAGGCGGGTCTGGGTCTTACTACATACATACCTACTATTATATACTATATATTTCGTAGCAGCTGTTACAACCGTTAGCCTAATAAGTATTCGAAATACAGTACAATATACAATATCGTTTATAAAATACACGTGCACGCTGAGCTTCTTGAAGATAATTGTGACAAGTTTACTTAAAAAAACAAAAAAACTTTTCGATTCTGCATAGGAAGGTAAATACTATCTCTATTTTTATCTGTATTAATCAACTTAAACATAAAAATCGTAATATTTTCCTTAAAAAATAGTAAGTAAGCTTAACGTAACACAACCTAAAGATTGAAATTAAATGATATGAATATTTCTGTGTGAATATGAATATTTTAGTACAACATAAAAAATAATAATCTCCTTAATTTTGCACAAACAAATTTAGTTAATCCCATGAAAAAAAATATATTTCAAAGTACATAAAAAATATATTAAAAATCTATAAAATATATATCGTAAATATATTTATAATAACAAACTTTTGGCTGATTTCCATTAGATTTAATACATTTAATTGATCTCCTATTAATACTGATCTCATTTCTTTAGAAAATGTAGGAATACCTAATATTAATATACGTGCTTAGTTATAAAAAATATTCAAGTGTTTGTTTGAATGCCGAATGGCTAAATATGGCTGATCTATATATAGTATTAAGAACATTTTTGTAAACCCATATTTGCAAATAAAAGTATATTCTATTCTATTCTATACATTATAATATATTTTTTATAAATTTTGACATTTATTTCTTTAATATAATTTTTTTTCATGGGAGTTTATTCACGATAAAATAGTGAAAGCATTATTAATTCGATTTTGTCTTTTCAGATTATCTGTTTGGATGAATCTGTTTGTATCATCTGCAATAAGGCAGATGATAAGCAAGCAATAAAAAAGCAGCTTTGAATCGTTTAGTGGTATTTATTATTATTATTTAGGTTTATTAGAATTGAAGATATGGTAATTGAAGATTGGTAAAGGTATTTATGAATGATAAGATTAATGCGTTTAAAAATATTGTAATAAATAACGTAATCAGAATAAAGCATCTACATTTAATAGAGAGTTTTACCATAATATAAAACTGACCTATTATTTTTTCATCAATATTCGGAATCCATCTTGAGTCAAGCACGCGTCTATTAGCCTTTAATCAGCAACTTCCGCTACCTCTCCGATACTAGCGCCCTCTATATCACACTCTTGTAGTGGGGGTAGTTAGTGCGCGTGGTAGGTGATCACATTATTTTATGTCATTATGGAACTCAGGATGCACCAGGTAGCCCTTACCTGGATTCCGGATATTGATGAAAAAATAATAGGTAAGTTTTATTTTATGGTAAAACTCTCTATTATTTGTTTTGTATCAATATCCGGAATCCATCTTGAGTGATGTGTTTGTTATCACCTGGTGCGCTAAATACAATGATGCTATAATGTATAGCTATGGTACCTTAGGGCAATGATCAATAAAACTGTAAAATATTGTAATTGTATTTATGTTCTTACTAATTACTTAATCGAGATCAAACATAAGCACATTACATATGTAATCATATAGGGAACAGTCATAAACAAAAATAATAATTATATATCCAATTCAATTAACTGGATCAAAATAATTTGATAGTGATATAGAGGCATTTGATTCATGGTTGATTAATTCCCTTTGGTAATACTTCTGGAAAGTATGAATCATTTTCCAATTACCAGTTGAGAGAATCTGATCGATTGGAAAGTTTTCCACAAAATTGAGGGAAGCTACAGCTGATCTTACTGAACCTGGAGTCGCATTGATACCAGCCATTCGCAAAAGAGACTTCACCCAACCGCCAATAACAGTTCTGGAAGCAAGCTTTACATCTCCTATAGCGGTAATAAATAAAGATTTTATTGTATTTCTTCGATTAGCAGATATTTTTAGAAGTTGTCGTAACCAAAATATGGCATCCAGATTTTTGTCTGGATGTACCTTAAGCCTCCATCCAGACTGTCTATGTCTAACGCTATCAGTCTTGGAACCAAACGCTAGCCATAGCACAATAGAGGAATCGTTATCTATTAGATTATTTCCGTCAATGCGTAAGAGTGTGAGGTCGTGTACCCTGCGGCCTGATGCCAGAAGCAGAAGAGTAGCAACGTGTCTGGATACTTGATGGATGTTATTCTCGTCAAAACGATAAGTGCTCATGAATTGCAATATAGCCTTCTGGATCCAAATAGGTGGTTTTGCTGGCATTTCTTTTGCAAGAGAAATTGCTCTTAAGATATGCTTTATAAAGAAATTAGATGACAAATTTATATTAGATTTTAAGTGAGTAAAGATGAAATAACAGACTTATGAACCAAAATTGTCCTATATGCAAGACCTATATCACAGTGCAAATGCGCTTAATATCTGCATTAGGCTTCAGGTGGTTTACCGAGTGGGATTCACACCATTGCTTCCATCGCCTCCAAGCCGGTTTGTAGGTGTTGATAGTTGAGCCTCTCCAGCTTGACATCAGAAGCTTTTGCTCTTGATCAGTCCACTCTGTCAAAATGTCCTGCCACCCGAAATCAGCCAGGCCTCCAGGTTCAGGTCTTGTACTTGCGGTGGATGCATTCCGGTTCTCGTGTCTATTAGATAGTGGACTAGGTCCGGGATCAGATAAGGAGGCTGTCTCGCTCGCTGACGTGCGTCCGCCTGCCAAAACACCTTGTTCCAATTTGGAGCAATTAATATGTAATACCCGCTGGCTTGATTCAGATGTCTCAGGGAATTAGATTTGGGGGAGGAAACAACCACGCTAGGCTGTAGTGCCACTGATGACAAAAGGAGTTGTGGTGTATCGCTTCTTGATCGTTCTTGTCTAATGACGCATATATTGGTACAACGTGAGCTGTCTTTGATGCAAACAAGTCTATCTCCGGAGTGCCCCACATTTGAAATATTTTTGATGTTGCCGTCTCCTTCAGATGCCATTCCGGACACTCTCGTTTTAGAGAAAGAGCGTCCACTTCGGCATTGAACCGGCCCGGAAAATAGTGCGCCGTCAAGTGAATGTTCTGGTCGTCCAAGATTGTAAGGAGTTGGCGAGTTTGAACTAGCAGCCTTTTCGATTTTGTTCCGCCCTCCTTGTTTATATATGAGACTACTGTCCGATTGTCTGTTTGCAAAAGCACATGCGCGTTCTGAAGTTGACATCGGTTCTGGAGTACAGCAGCGTAAACAGCAAACATCTCTTTTTGATTGGCATGCCAAGACTTCTGCCGTTCCGTCCAGGAACCCACAACGTCCGAATCGTTGAGTTGGGCTGCCCACCCTATGTCTGATGCATCTGTCGTTAACAGATGCGTTTCTGTGTTTAGGTGTATGGGCATTGACCTCCCTATAGATTGATACCACCGTTCCATCTCCAAGCGAACAGGTTGTGGCATGCAGATCGCTCGGTACGGGTGCTGCTTCGACAGCTGTCGACTGTAGTATTGCAGTGTGCGACAGTGAAGCCGACCTCTCGGCGTAACAAAGGTCGCGAAATTGAGTCTCCCCAGTAGTGTTTGGTACTGTTTGAGGGACCATTTGTCTTTCTGGAGCTGTTGACGAAGTGCTTTGCGTAGCGTTAAGCACTTCTGCTCCGACAAGGACATTGCGTTGCGTTTTGTGTCCCATGTTATGCCCAGGAATTCGAGGCATTGTGTCGGAGCTAGTACAGACTTCTCGAAGTTTATTGTCCATCCTAGTAGCTGCAGTGTCTTTATCGCAAATGCCACGTCGTCTTCTAGCTGAGATTTGGAGTGGCTCACAAGCAAGAAATCGTCTAAATATACCATACATCTGATATTGTGACGTCTCAAAAACTCTGCAACCCAATTGGTTATTGAGGCAAAAGTTTTGGGCGCTGAAGACAGGCCGAACGGTAAACAAGTCATTTGCAACAGTTGATGCCGATAAGGATTTTGATGGTAATTCAGTCTGAGAAATCTGCGATGGTGCTGAGCAATAGGAACGTGAAAGTAGGCTTGACTTAAGTCCAGTTTTGTCATCCAGTCTTCTTGTTGTAAAAAATTTGCAACTTTGAAGTGATTGAATAGTCGGAAGGGTTTGGCTTTTACAAAAAGATTTAGTTGCTTTAGGTTGAATATAGGCCTGTATGTCTGGTTTGACTTTGGTACTAGAAAGAACGTGGACAGGTAACTTGGAGTTAAGTCTACCGTCTCTAGCACCCCTGATTCTATCATACCCTGGATTTGTGAAGTCATATCGGCGGTAGTTTTGGTTCTGTAACACTTCATGACCCTGGATGTTGGGAATATTAATGGCGGCTTTAGAATAAACGGTATGCGGGCCCCGTTCAACAGTCTGCATATCTTGTCCGGAGCTCCTAAATTGCTCCATGCAGATTGAAATTGCTTTAGACAGCCGCCGTGAAATAACCGATAGTCATTCGCGACGCTTGTTCTTAAAAGAAGAACGCGATTGCGTTTTGATTCCGCGTGGCTTTGCCCGGTGGTCATCAGTTTTTCTTTTATTTTGATTCGCATGTGATTTTTGTTTTTTAGTTGCAGTGTCTCGACGAAAATTCCTATCAGCGGCCTTCTTACTAGTGGAAGGTTTTTGATTTTTGGTAAACAGAGTCTTTAGAATACGATTGGGGAACCGGCTTACTTGTTGTGGCTAATTTGTCCACCCCCCCCCAATTTTTTGAAGGTAGGTTTGAACTGCCTCCTCATCGAAAAGGGTTTCGGTACTTGGTGGAATTTTGTGCAGGATGTCGCGGTGAAAAGATTCAGATATCTGGCGTAGTAACCCTTCTCTTCGAATATTTATTAAATCGGCTCTTCTACCACAAACTATTTGCAACAGGTCCTCGGTAACCTTACTATACGCGGAATCCTTCGAGAACAACGATTCTAACTTGTCAAATAAAGTATTTGGTGTCAATGTTTCTCCTGAACTAATTGCCCAATCCACTAATGATTGTAAAGTTTTATGCAATTCATCCTTTTGACAAAGAAGGGCATTTGTTAATCCAGCAAAGGAGCGTTCTAATAAATACGAACGCGAATCGTCTTTTAACATAGCAGATTCAAAACGCTTTAATTCGTCGTTAACATTTAATTCTACAAAACCGGGGGTAGTTAAATATTTCTTTGTGTATCCGAAAAACGAATAGCATTCCAATCATTACGCTTGAAACGTTGTAGTTCGGTTAATTTATTCAAAAACTTGTCATTTGACGTAGGGAAAATTGGATCTTTAACGACTGTACTCACATCTGATAAAATATTTAGCTGGCTACTTTCATTATTGTTTACAGGACGACGTAAGTTCAATTCGCTGGCTATAGAGGACGTATTATTCAAAGTATACACATTTGTAGCTTCTTTGTCGGTACTTCTCGACATATGGTTGATCAAAAACTCAACTTGTTGAGATAAAAACTCAAACTGTGCATAACTCACGGTTTGCGAGTTCCTTGCTCTGCGTCTCCTGGGCTGGCCGCTCGATGTTGAATCACTATCACTGTCACTATCCGAACTAAGAACACGCTTACGCGATTCAATACCTTCATTAACGACAGCCTCGGAGTCTAAATTGCTATTCAAATTTTCCATTTTTACGGAGAGGTAGCAATATTTAACTTCACTTTTCACTAAATACTACTATAAAATAGTTAATTGTAGGAACGAAGTTAAGTAGCTATTTTTTCGCGAAGTTTTATAGCGCTGCCGACTGAAAGGCGCGAAAAACGATGCTATAATGACATAAAATAATGTGATCACCTACCGCGCGCACTAACTACCCCCACTACAAGAGTGTGATATAGAGGGCGCTAGTATCGGAGAGGTAGCGGAAGTTGCTGATTAAAGGCTAATAGACGCGTGCTTGACTCAAGATGGATTCCGGATATTGATACAAAACAAATAATAGTACGATTTGCATTTATATTTATATGCATTAAATAAATCAACTTTTTAATTGAAACAAATTGCAGCAATCACATTTTAAGATGAAATTATTTATAATATTTTTTTAAAAAAGCTGATATTTTGACGGGTGGCTATTTGGTGGTTGGCTGTTTTTTTGATATTAATTCAATATCATCATCCATCATCCACAGCCTTTATCCTCCCACAGCTGGGTATAGGCCTCCCCTTTCTCGTGCCAATTTCTACGGTCCTGTGCTAGCCTCATCCAGACTCGACCCGAGACCTTTATAATGTCATCGACCCATCTTGCTCCCGGACGACCGACGCTTCTTTTGCCTTGTCTTGGCCACCTGCCATCACGTCGTCTGGCCAAGTGGCCTGCCCAGCTCCACTTCAGCCTCGTTATTGTGTCACCGATGTCTCGAACTTTGGTTCGTTTTCGGATATCCACATTACGGACTCGGTCTTGGAGTTTGATGCCTAGCATAGCGCGCTCCATGGCTCTCTGTGCTACTTTAATCTTATGGACAGCCTCATAAGTAGCTGTCTACAGTCTCCAGGACTTCATTGCCAACTCTAATGGAATTGAAAGAGCTGGAGACGTTCGACATCACCTTGGTCTTGGACATATTCATCCTTAAGCCCACCTTTAAGGAAGCATCCGAAAGATCTTTTATTAAGAACAAAACCTAATAATCGGTTTAACGTAGATTTTTTAGAACCAGATCGTCTGCAAGCCTAAGGTGAGACAGGAAGGTATAGCAGAAGGTATACCTATCAAATCCCATTTAATATTGCTTGTTTCATTAAGGAGTTCAAATAATCGTTCGTCCGTTCGCAACGTCCTAGCATTGTAACATGCTAGGGTCAAGGTCTTGGCGTTATTGTGGCAGCCGGGTCTCTTCCAGGGATTCTTAGCACCCTCTGCCCCACCTTTTCCGAGATCGCTGCCGTAATCTGAGTTAGTGGGGCCGCTGGGAACTGAGGGCCGTAGTTTTAGAGGCACTTTCATAAAAGAGGGGTTTAGCCTTAAAACGCCACGCTGGCTGAGGTACGTCTTGGCGAGTTTGCTTCCATGCTTGTTGCAGGTCTTTTAAGGAAACAAAATTCAATACGCCTTGTACGACACCTCGGTATGAGAGAGGTTGGTCTATTCTGCTCTGCCGGATACCACATTCAATATAGGGTGAAAAAATAAATATTGTAGGAGATTCAGAACTACCCGCTGAATGTTACTATATAAGCCAGCGCGTACCGCTGCTCGGATTCACTAGTCTGTCGGCCGTCATCGCGATCGGAGCTCTCAGTGTTTTCATTTTTCATTTTTAAAGTTTTTGTTAAGATTTAAATATAACTGTTAGGACTTGTTTTTTGTCTTTTTAAAAAAATACTCGCCTTCGGAATTCCCTAGATCAGAAATGGGATAGGATCAACGTGGTTCTATCCTGCTGGCCATTCTGGTTTTGTGTTTTCTGGTGCGAGAAAGTAAAGGGACAAAAAAAAATGTCTGACCGTGAATGTCGCGAACGCGAGCTTCGTAGCAGCCGAGAGCATAGGCGTCGTAGTATATATCGCGATCGTACCCCCAGTGGTTTAAAACGTGAGATGAGTGCGATGTTAGCTAGGCTTAGAGCGTTAGAAGGTCAAGTAGCTGCGTGAGACACGCCGCCGCCGGTGCAACGTAGCGAGCCTGTTTCACCGTCTCATAGGCGCCAGGAATCGAATAGACGCGTGACGTCACCCGCGCCTGATAGGCCTGTGTCACCAGCGCACTGTGTGGGACGTTCCACGACGCCGCTGCTCCTGTCGCGGCCACCAAGTACTCCACATACGTATCAAGCGAAATGTGCCGGATCGGAACATGTTTTCAGCGAAGAAAACGCCCCATCATCGGTAGCAGATCGAATCGTGGATGCTATTCGTTCAATTAATGGTGTTACGCTTTTTTGGTGTGGCAACACTGGTGGCCTGTCGTCCTAAAAACGGCTCCGTGTTATTTTAATCTTAAAATATTGTTTTTATACCTAAATAGTTATTAATTAAATATTACCTTATAGTTTTAGCAATATTATTACATGTATAAGTGGTATTTAAACTTAAAGAACCGTACATTAATCTAATTTGTGTTCAAATTAAAACCGAGTGCCGGCCGCTGTGTCAACTGTCAACGGATGGAATTCAAAACTTCATAAAACCAGGGGAGTTATTAGTTTTTTGGCTATTTCCACATCACACACTATAAGATTTTATAAAAACACACTAACGTCTTATAATAGTACCTTTTGTTTCTTTCATTAGGATTTATCAAGTGACAATAAATTTTTTTGACATTGAATTCTCAGCAGAACCTGTTCTTTCAAGTTTTTCATTGGTTTACTATTAAATTATGCACTCAACTTAATAACTGTCAAATTAAAATTATATTTACTAAAATAAGAATATTTATTAATGTCAAATCTTACTAGATGAGTAGCTACCTACACATTACCAATAAATAAATTAAAAGTGATCAATTTAAATAACAAAAAAGAAAAAAGAGGCTTTGTACCTTACCAATTATCGTTACATAACAGTTGTTTCAATTGTTTACTCAAATCTTTCCTTCTTATTCATTTTCTAGCATTATTAAACTTTTCTTCCTTTCCTTTTCACCTCTTAACTTTCCTTTCATATTACTGAGCTGTCTGACCTTACATTACAGACACCTGTGAGGTTAGTCATGTTGACCCGCAGGGCTACATCAATGGAGGACAAGTTGAGGGCTACTCTGAAGGAATTGGAGGCTGCAAAGATTCTTTGTACCGACCTACTGCAGGAGAGGGAGGACAGTGAAGTGGAATAAAAGAAGATTATTGACGAGAACACCGAGCTGAAAAATGAACCATCTAAGCTCCACATACAACACATGGATATACACAATCAACATCATCAACTCCGTCAAATAGTGTCCGACTACCAACACTGCATGGACACACATGAACTTTCATTAAGAGGGATTTCTGAGCTTGAATTAGAACTTAGTGAAGCATATAAAAGTATTTCAAATTTAGAGTCTCAGAAAGTCATTGAACAGGCAACCACCACCTGCAACCTGAATAATGAGTTGGTTAGTAGCGTATCTGAGTTAGGATGTGGAAAACCAGTTATTATAGACTTGCCTGAAAATGATTCTATTTGCAAAAACATTGTATTTACTAGTCATAATAAGTATATTAGAATAAATAACTCATTAACAAATATAAGAAAAGTATTAAAAAACAAAATGTTCTTAAAATTAACTTAGCATTACGGAGAGGTCAAGTTAAATTCAGGTCTCAATTACACCAATTGTCTAGTGATCTTGAATTATGTAGGTCTATATATGATAGGGACACACAATCACTTCAGGAACAATTAATTCAGAAAGAGATTTCCCTGAACAGTATATTTAATAAATATACATCATCTCAAAAAGACTTGCAGGAGCGTATGGTGGAAGCGGGTGAGCTTGTGGATCTGGTTAAGTACAATGCAGAGCGCTATAAGTCTCTTACAAACAATCTTTGCTGTACTTGCCATGGTTCCTCTCTCCTGTCTGACCCCCCTCAGGCAAATGTAACTCCTGTAGTGAGTAAACCATTAGAGTCGGACACAGTGCATAATTCTATAACATTAAATGAGAATTCATATTACATGTTCTCAGATAAGTTAGGTCGAAATCTTGGTAGTCTAACTAACTCATACTCAGGGAGTTCAATTACTAATACCTGTGTTCCTGGGATCAGCATCAGAAAGCTGACAAACATGATTTTAAAATCGGAAATTAATTTGGGTTCCACTATTGTCCTACTGTATGGCGACAGTTTAAATGTAAATAGAGAGGACTTGATAGAATGTGTCCAACTGATGTTAGATATGAACAATAAAAACAAATGTAAATTTATTATTGGAGCTTTACCATATGGCAATAATTTATCTAGCAATCAAAATGAACACATTTATAATTTAAATAAGCTTCTGACCACGTTATGCCACCACCATAATAATGTTATTTCAATGTTTGACATAAACAAGTTTACTAGTAGATTTAAATTAACTAAATATACAATGTATATGCCTATTAAATGTAAGAGACGAATTGCTAAGCTTTTAGCATATAATTTAAAATATGACACTGGTACTAATAGGGTACTTAAGACTTTGGATTGTGTTAGTAGTATTACTAATACCTCTTTTTAACACATCTAGTAGTTTAAACTTCAAGATGGGACAAAGGGTGGCCCTCATCAATTAAATGTTAATGCAGGGCCTCTCCGGCAAGGATTTAGAATTAAGTTTATTTATAGAAAACTATAGGGTTCAGGTGTTATGTTTGACTGAACATTGGTTAAAAACCCACGAAATTGGTTGTTTTAATTTCGATGGTAATTCTATACAAAGTGCGTTTGTAAGAAAAACTGCTATTCGCGGAGGGTCTCTTATTATTGTCTCAAACACTATTAAATGTAAAGAACGATCAGACATTGTTAGTCTTTCTATCGAGCGCACTATTGAGCTGTCTTGTGTTGAGCTAGAGCGATACATTATACTTTGTGTGTATAGGCCCCCCATAGGAGAATTTAATGTATTTGAAGCGGTGTTAGAGGACTCTCTTAATAAAATTAGGTCAAGCAGGAAAAATATAATTGTTTGTGGAGATTTTAATGTCAATACACTTGAGGTTACTATGAACACTAGTAGACTACTTAATCTTTTTAAGTCATATAACTTAAGTAACCTTTTCTTTGAGCCCACTGGAATAACTTCATCCTCTTCAACTTGCCTTGACAATATATTTAGTAATTCTGATGCTATTAATAAAAAAGTTTTAAGCGATATAACATCAGATCACTGTGGACAGTTGACTAGTTTTCCACATTTAAGCTTAAATTTAGAAAAATTTAAAAGTTTAGAAAAATTGAATGTAGACCACATAAAGTCAGTTCTTGTAATCGTTTTAAAGAAAAGGTAGTTTCTAAAATAAGAAATCCTTCTATTTTAGAATTAGAGAATCCTAATGACATCTATAGAGCTCTTTTCGACCTTATTAAATTCAAATTTGAATCTACATCTATACTAATATATAAAGCTGAAGAGTTTGTTTGTTTGTTTGAAGGCGCTAATCTCAGGAACTACTGGTCCAAATTGAAAAATTCTTTTTGTGTTGAATAGACCATTCATCGAGGAAGGCTTTAGGCTATAAACCATCACGCTGCGACTAATAGGAGCTAAGATACAATGGAAAATGTGAAAAAAACCGGGCAGGTTAAATCATAACTTATATCTTCTACCCACGGGGACGAAGTCGCGGGCAACAGCTAGTTTAAAATAAAAACTTTAAATGTTAAGAATACAATTGCACCTTTTAACCAATGGGCTACCGCGGGTATTTACAAAAGTAGAACAAAATTGTATGAGCTTTATGGAATGAAAAAATATAAATTTGATATACCGTTTTAAAACTATGTAACATTATACTCGAAAACTTTAAAAAAAGTATGCAACATGGCTAAGTCTAAATTTATTAGTGAAAAAATTAAACTTTCCAATAATAAAATTAAAACTACTTGGGATTTAATCAATAACGAAACGGCTAAATCTGTCAAACGTGACAATCAATTTGAAATTATTAGTAATGACAAATTGATAAATAAACCTTTAGGAGTGGCTCAAAAATTCAATGACTTCTTTGCTAACATTCCGATGGCGACAACTAGCTCCTAAAAGTCATCCGCGGCTGCTGCAGGAAAATTCTTTTCAAGTAGTGTCCAAAAATGTAATTCTGTATTCACTTTTGAGCATATAAACCCTAGGGATGTATTAACAACTTTTAAATGTCTAAACCAAAAAAATACTGGCGACTTCTGGGGTATTTCTGTTAAGTTAATTAATAATATTATAGATTTCGTCGCTCCATATCTTTCCGTAATTTTTAACAAGTGTATCGATTCAGGTATCTTCCCCGACCTCATGAAGTACAGTAAGATTATACCCTTCTTTAAATCCGGAAACAAAAGTAAAGTAAGTAACTTCAGACCCATATCTGTTCTACCCGCGTTTAGCAAAATTTTTGAGAAAATATTACTACAGCAGTTATTGAGACATTTTAACTCTAATAAAATACTTCACTCGGAACAATACGGTTTTACCAAGGGCCGTTCAACAACAGATGCAGGTGTAGCCTTACTTAAGCATATTTACAATGCCTGGGAGAACTCACAGAATGCCATAGGGGTGTTCTGTGACCTTTCTAAGGCGTTTGACTGCGTGGATCATGGCACACTACTCTCTAAACTTAGTTACTATGGCATACATTATATGGAATTAAAATTATTAGAATCGTATTTGAAACGACGCGTTCAACATGTAGATGTCAGTAGCGTGAAATCTGGACCTCTTCCAGTTAAATTAGGCGTTCCCCAGGGATCAATACTTGGCCCTTTCCTATTCCTGGTGTATATAAATGACCTGCCATTCTATTTAAAAGGAATCTGTGACACTGTACTTTTTGCTGACGATACTTCACTTATATTTGAAGTAAATAGAAATAGAAGTAGTTTTGATGATATTAATGACTCACTTTCTTTAGTTACCAATTGGTTTGCCGTTAATAATTTGGTACTTAATGCTAAGAAAACGAAATGTATAAAATTTGCGATGCCAAATGTAAAAAATTTAGGCCCTAATATTGTCGTTAATAATGAGATATTGGAGACGGTAGAATCTACTGTGTTTTTGGGCATTACAATTGATTGTAAACTTAAATGGGCATTGCAAGCAAGCTTAGTTCAGCTGCCTATGCGGTTAGGAAGGTAAGAGAATTGACCGATGTGGACACAGCTCGTCTTGTTTATTTTAGCTACTTTCATAGCGTCAAGCGTAGCTGTTGTGGGGTAAAGCTGCAGAAATTGCTTTACATTACTTTATAAAACATTAAATTAAAAAACATTACTTTATACACAAAAAAAATGTGATGTACATAATATCAATACTAGAAATAGGCACAAATTATGCAGTTCCTCTCACCGGCTACATAGGGTACACAACTCGTTTGTAGGGCTTGGTATTCGTATATATAATAAAATACCCCGAGACATGCTAGACTTGCCCTTTAATTCATTTAAGTCTGTAGTAAAAACTAAGCTCTGTAAAAAGAGACCTACACCTTAAATGATTACTTCATGATTTTTATGATAAAAATTGTTGGTTGCTCTGAAAGGCATAAGGCGGTTCAGTGTGGAGTTGCTGTTATTTTAATTTCTTGATTGACGTACAGATTGTATGTGACAGTTTTATAATTTTTAAATGATCCACATACGCTTGGTATGTTTATTTTATAGAAATGTTTGGTTTTATTTCTAATAAGATTATGCGTATGTTTATTTACATATTGACATGTATAATTATATTATTAATAAAATTTAATAACAAATGAATGTATTTAATGAGGGGACGGTGCAGTAAGTCAGCGTTTGAGGTATTAGTTCTTTTGTCATTTTTAATACTGGCAGCAGCTGCGTCATGCTCCCTTAGTCGTCATTGCCTGCGGTGGCGTTTTGGGTCGGGTCACCCCCTTCCCTCTAATATGGCGAGGGAGGTGATGGCTGACCCTTGCGTCATGCTCGTGAACGGGTGCTGCTTGTGTTGACTGGTCGTACTGCTGTTTTGGTTGTTAGTTTATTAAATAGATCAAATTAGTCATACCCCACCCTCTGTAAACACTGTCTTATTTTGCAGCGTTTCCTTAATAATAAATTTAGGTGTAAATATATTTATGTAAAAAAGCGACGGCGTGCTATGTTGTGGAGTTTGTTGCGCCGTTTCTTCTTCACAGCTAGAGCACTTAGGAAGCGGTGAAGGGTGGGCGATACGGGGAGCTGTCTGTATATTTTGACATTCAATAAGTGCTACTTTGTAGCCTATTTTGAATAAATGGATATTTGATTTTGATTTTTTTAATACGGTGGCACTACCTTGTGGGTGTGCGCTTCACTGTAGTCACCGACTGCAATGCGTTGAAACTTACGCAGCGCAAAAAGGATTTGCTTCCTAGGGTGGCTCGGTGGTGGGTATACCTGCAGGATTTTGATTTCAACTTGGACTATCGGAAGGGCTCACTTATGTCACATGCTGACTACCTTAGTCGGAATCCGGTCAATGTGTGCACAGTTCAAAAGCCGCAGAGTTGGGCGCGGATTGCTCAGGCTTCTGATTAGGAGACCCGAACCCGTATTCAGCGACTGAATGACGGTCAGTTAGACGCAAGTCGATACGTCGTTAAAAACGACACCCTCTACGTTAGGTATGCACCTACTGGTGAATCTACTCGACTCCTGTGTTATATACCTAAGGGGCACAGGCTTAGCCTACTTCGCGTGTTTCATGATGAGCACGAACATCCTGGAGCAGAAAAGACTTTTGATTTAATAACGAAACATTTTTGGTTCCCTGGTTTGAGAAGTTTTGTCCAAAAATTTGTAGCACACTGTTTATTCTGTATCTCACATAAAAAAGTCGCTCGAGCTCCATTACAGCCTATTCATTCCTGGGAAAAACCAGAAGTGCCCTTTGAAGCGGTCCATATGGATGCCCTGGGACCACTCCCCGAGGCGGATGGCTATCGATACGTCCTTATGGTAATTGTCGCATTCTCTAAGTTCGCGTTACTTTACCCGATGTATCGGCAAGATTCCAATAAATTGAACCGCAATGTTACTAATGTTTTTTCGCTCTTCGGAGCCCCTAAGTTAATTGTTGCCGACAGAGGTCGTATGTTCCAAAGTAGCGAATTTCTCGACTGGGTTAGGGATATGGGTTGTGAAGTTCATTTAATTACACCCGAGATGCACCAATCCAACGGCCAAGCCGAACGTTATTGGAGGACTGTGTTAAATATGATTCTCATTGAAGCAAATCATCGGCAGCAGAAATGGCCTTCTTTTATCTGGAAAATTCAACTCGTGCTGAACATCACTCGGCACAGAACGACGCAATACTCTGCCCTGAACCTGCTTGTTGGTATAGAAGGGGCCACGCCTCTCATCCGAAGTTTGGTACGCGATGTGGTGTTGGAAGGTTCCAGTCCAAACAGGGAGGCTTTACGTGAAATGGGCCGACAGAGAGCATCGGGACGGCTCAAGCAAAATCAGCAAAGCCAGGATAATTACGTTAATCAAGGCAGAAAGGCGCCTCGTGGCTTTGAAATAAATTCCTTAGTTTTTGTCAAAAAGCAGGCACAGTCCACGGGGAAGCTAGACTCCGGTATGCGCGGCCCGTACCGTGTGACAAAGATTCTTCCGCATGGGCGCTATGAGCTACAACTCCTTGCTGGCTCCTACGGGAAGTCGACGCAAGCAGCAGCGGATTTTATGATTCCGTGGCGTGGAGAGTAGACACCTGAAGTATGTGCTGCTTACTTTGATGGTGCGTTGCTTGGCTACTCCAAGGCAGGTTGCAAACTGTCCTTGGGTATGTTGTCAGAAATAGCTAACGTAGTGCTTCCTTTCTGTGTATACGATTGTCGGGAGAGAGCTAACGTCGCGCTTCTTTCCTAACGATTGTGGGGCGAACATGCAAACGTCGGGCCTCTGTCTCGCCGGGCTAAGCTATGCTAACGTCGTGCCTATGCCTTACACCATGATTAAGTTATGCTAACGTAGCGCCTATGGCTTAAACATTGCTTGTGTTGCTTCGCATCTTGTCGATATGATGGAGGCATCATATTTATGGGATGTTAAATTTCGCATTTTCAATTGCTGTTAATGTGTGTACGTAACCTAATAGATGTTGTTTCCGTGCATAGGTGCAGACACGGAGGATGAAGATCCTGGTGCCACTCAACCAGATGAAGCAGTTGATTTTGGTCGCGGGTTACCGCCACCGGCTCTAACTGCACGGCGGCCTGTGGATGATGAGCAACAACCATCCACGTCCAGGATTCAGAGGCATACAAGTGCTTCAGCCACTCCTGCCGCTGAGATGTACCAAGAGCAGGAGCCTGCCGCAGAGTCTGTGCAATGGCTTTCCATGCCCCTGCTGGACTAACCAAACAAAAGGAGAAAAAGGAGCCCGAGGACGGTCTCCTGTCAGGAGAGGCCGTGTAGGAGATTCAGAACTACCCGCTGAATGTTACTATATAAGCCAGCGCGTACCGCTGCTCGGATTCACTAGTCTGTCGGCCGTCATCGCGATCGGAGCTCTCAGTGTTTTGATTTTTCATTTTTAAAGTTTTTGTTAAGATTTAAATAAAACGGTTAGGACTTTTTTTTGTCTTTTAAAAAAAATACTCGCCTTCGGAATTCCCTAGAATATTTTTAATCAAATAAATTACAGCGTATTTGGGACATAAAAAGGTAAGTTTTCACCAAATTTCGTTATTTTTTTTTTGTGAAAGATAAAAATAAAAAACTTGGTTTTTGGATTTTTCACATACATTTTGAGGTTATGTGAAAAAAGTGTGAATACATAAGTTTTAGATCTTTTTATAACCTACAACTTCTAAAGAAGCCCGGCGACTTCTAAAGAAACGTATCCGACTCAGTAAGGCAGAAGCCTGGAGACGTTTTTGCGAAGATATATCAAGCAACAACCAAGCAGTCGAGGTCAAAAAGATTCTATCATGCGAACCTGAGCGCAACATAGGGTCCCTCAAAAAACCTGACGGAGAATACACCAGAACCGATGATGAAACATGCGAACTGTTACTCCAAACCCACTTCCCGGGCTGCAAAATCACCACGGAAAAAGGATGGCTGGGGACGGAGATACACGTGCCGCAGGGTCGGACTGGATCACCGCCCGGAGAATCGTCGACGAGGACAAAGTCAGATGGGCCATCAACACCTTTCTCCCCTTTAAATCAGCGGGCCTAGATGGTATATTCCCGGGTCTGCTTAAATGGTACGCCGAGGGGCTGATAGACCATCTAGAAGGTATCTATAGAGCCTGTCTAGCCTTCCGATACACCCCGCAAAAGTGGACAAAAGTTAAAGTAGTATTCATACCAAAACCCGGCAAGAGTGACTACACGCAACCGAAGTCCTACAGACCAATAAGCTAGACGTCCTTCCTTTTGAAGACGATGGAAAGGTTCTGCGACCGGGACATTAGGTCAAATGCGCTGCTACAACATGCGCTTCACCCAATCCAACACGCCTACAGCGCGGGCAAATCAACAGAATCTGCACTACACAGTGTGGTCAGCACCATCGAGAGAGACTTATCAGCAAAGCAGTCAACCCTAGGAGTCTTCATAGACATAGAGGGAGCCTTCGACAAAACTAACTTCACCAGCATTGCAATGGCCCTAGTACGACATGGCGTTGGACTCAACTCAACGGTAGCCGGATGGATAGATAACATGCTCAGGAACAGGGCCATACACATCACCGTAAATGGCACAACCAGGGCCATGGTGGCGAGGAGCTGCCCTCAAAGGGGAGTTCATTCGCCGCTTTTGTGGAACCTGGTGGTTGACGAGCTCATCACGAGACTCAACGCCCAACGACATTTTACGGTGGGCTATGCAGACGACATCACCATTCTAATCAGCGGACCCTGTGAGAGCACATTGTGCAATCTTAATAATAATAATAATTCTTTATTTGCATAGAATGTAGGTTCAAATAGAATTAAAAAACCAGATTGATTCATTAGACTTCACAAATTTAGACGTAAATACAATAAACCAGCAGCTTTGTAAAATTTTAAAAGAAACAGCAAACAATAATTTAAGTTCAGTAATCAGAAAAAACAATAAATTATCTCCAGAAACCCAAACTCTAATAGAAAATAGGAGGCTCATGAAGCAAAATACAAAAACAGATCATAAACAGATTTTAGAAGCAAACAAGAAAGTTCACAAAGCTATTAGAAAAGATATAAGAAAATATAACACACAAACTATTATTAATACAATAGAAAAATATAGAGGGCCAAAAGTATTTCAGAGAAAAGTACAATTAGGTAAAAGTCAAATAATAAAGCTAAAAGACAAAAATGGTAATGTTGTGACGGATAAGCAAGAAATTTTAGGGGTGGTTGAGGAGTTCTACTCGAAGCTATATGCGTCAAGAGCTGCAGATGCCATAATATCAGGAGAAAGCCCCACGCTACCAGTACAATCCCAACCGAGTACTGAGAGTCTTCCACCAATTTTAAACTCTGAAGTAGAAAAGGCACTGAAAGAAATGAAAAGTGACAAATCTCCTGGTCAGGATGGTATTACGGTAGAGCTGCTCCGAGCAGGTGGCTTACCAGTCCGTTGAGTTCTTGTGGAGCTCTTTAATCATGTTCTATATCGAGCTTACACACCAGATTCGTGGAAAAATGCAATAGTAACCATTATTCACAAAAAGGGAGACAAAGCATTATTAAATAACTATCGACCCATAAGCCTTCTTTCTCAAATTTACAAACTTTTTGCTAAAATCATCTGCAATAGACTTACAAGACAGCTCGACGATTACCAGCCATTTGAGCAAGCCGGATTTAGGAGTGGATATTCGACAGTAGACCATATCCACACGGTGAAGCAGTTAATGGAGAAGAGTCAGGAGTTTAACCAGCCCTTGTACACGGCCTTTATCGATTTTGAGAAGGCTTTTGACAGTGTTGAGCACTGGGCTGTGTTGAATGGTCTCCATCACTGCTTCATCGATTCGCAATATGTTAAAATCCTCCGCGAACTCTACACTTCCGCAACAATGCAAGTGAGACTGCATGACTTGACTAACCCTATTCCACTCTAGAGGGGAGTGAGGCAGGGTGATACGATTTCATCCAAGCTTTTTACCACTGTTCTAGAGGACGTCATTAAAAAGCTTGACTGGGACTCACGTGGAATTAAGATCAATGGTGTCTTCCTGTCTCACCTTAGGTTTGCAGACGATCTGGTTCTTTTTGCAGAAAATTCAACCGATCTCCAAAGCTTCATAAAAGATCTTTCGGATGCTTCGGATGATGTCGAACGTCTCCAGTTCTTTCAATTCCATTAGAGTTGGCAATGAAGTCCTGGAGACTGTAGACAGCTACGTGTATCTTGGTCATATTCTATCTTTTAGCAAGGAGCACCAGCTTAAGGAGATTTCCAGACGAGTGCAACTTGGATGGGCGGCGTTCGGGAAGCTGGACGATATAATGAAGTCACGCCAAATTCCGCAGTGCCTTAATGCCCACTATGACCTATGGTGCCGAGACATGGACGCTTACACGTGAGGCTGTCCATAAGATTAAAGTAGCACAGAGAGCCATGGAGCGCGCTATGCTAGGCATCAAACTCCAAGACCGAGTCCGTAATGTGGATTTCCGAAAACGAACCAAAGTTCGAGACGTCGGTGACACAATAACGAGGCTGAAGTGGACTTGGGCAGGCCACTTGGCCAGACGAAGTGATGGCAGGTGGACTAAGGCGGTGACAGAATGGTGGCCAAGACAAGGCAAAAGAAGCGTCGGTCGTCCGGGAGCAAGATGGGTCGATGACATTATAAAGGTCTCGGGTCGAGTCTGGATGAGGAAAAAGGGGAGGCCTATGCCCAGCAGTGGGAGGATAAAGGCTGTGGATGATGATGATGATGATGATGTAGGTACATAATGGTGGTAAAAAGATAGTCAAGGTGCCATATACATCTTGCCGCTTGGCGACATGCAAATCTTTATACAGTTCAAATATACAGTATTATCCCAGAAATAGAACATTTAGAACAATTCAACTTATTTTAATTTACAGTCTATACCTCACAGATCGCTCACAATTGTAGAATTTACATGGGTTTTTTGCTAGAAATTCATCAACTGAGTAAAAACATTGCTGACATAACTATTTTTTTGGACTCGTCCGGTGAAGCGCGTACTGTACGCACGCGTATTTGTTTGTCTCGAGTATCTTTGTGTTAATTCGTAATCACTATACCTATGCGTAATGGAGGAAAGCAATAGTGATGAAGAAGGCTCTAATAGTGGTTCAATTATTTTGGACAAAATGCAACGTGAATATGTGCACACCAAAAAGGACAATGTATTGATGGAGTTGAGTGAGGAAACAGTGAAAAGGAATGCAGAGAAAAGAAAGGAAAGGGAAGATGATAATAGTACAGAAGATGATAATAATGCAGAAGAAGACTTTATTACTGTTGTGAGAAGGAAAAACAAACGTTTGATTCGTAGTGATTCTCTGGATTTGATAAATGAGACGAGGGTAGACAAAAATAAAAGTTTTATTCAAACAGAAGAAACGACATTGTATGAAGTTTGTTTAACAAGTAAGGAAAGTGTGCCTAAACAAATGGCCTTAGCAAAATTACTTAGATCGGAGAATATCAAGGGTATTACCAGAATCAAATATAAAAGTTTTAATAAAGTGCTGATACAATTTCAAAGTAATGAAGATGCTGATAAGTTGATAGGCTGCAAAAAACTGAAGGAGATGAATTTTAGATGCCAGAAAATAAACGAAATGTCATTATCCTATGGAGTTGTAAAAGGGGTAGACAGCGAACTATGTGATGATGACTTACTACAAATAATAGAATGTGAAACGGAAATAGTTTCGATTAAAAGGCTAAAACGGCTAAATGTGGATGGTAAATGGGTCGACAGCGAGTCAATCAGAATATGCTTTAAAAGTGGCACTCTACCACCATATGTATACGCATATGACTGTCGCTTTAAGATTGAAGCCTACATGTTCCCCGTTACACAATGCTCAGGCTGTTGGCAGTTTGGACATATCATTAAGTATTGTCCCACCAAGAAGAAGTTATGCCCTAAATGCGGTGATAATCACGAGAACTGTGACAAAACGAATATAAAATGTCTTAATTGTAAAGGAGCACATTTGGTGTTAGACAAAAGATGTCCTTCTTATTTAAAAGAAAGGCAGATAAGAATCATTATGTGTGAGGAGCAAGTGCCTTACCGAAACGCACTTCGAATATATAAGGAAAAGAGAGAGGTGGCTAAACATGGGGCGGAAAACCTACAGAATTCTTCATTGGGCACAAATGCAATTAGAGGTACTGAAACATATAGCAGTATAGTGGCTGGCACATTTGTACGTTCAGGACCGAGTTTGGAGCAAGACCCAACCGTATGTTCAAAAGAGGTTGTTGTAGAACCTGCACAGACTGTACAATCCAGTAGGAGCCGTCTTAATAAAAAGCAGAGAAAAGAAGAAAATTGGATTTTATCGGAGAATATAGAAGAGGAAAATACTACGAAGAGCAGAATTCAAGAAAGCGAAAAAGGTAAAGAAAGAGATGAACAAATAGAGTACAAATTAGAATTCAAAAAATTCCTTTTAAAAATGAAATGTATATTTATGTCAAAGGATAAAATGGAAGATAAAATTATATCAGTCCTTAAAATAATTTGGGAAGAGTTTCGAAAGCTTATAGTAGTATAGTAGTATAGCATCTATTTTGTAAAGGAGAGTACATGGATATATTGTTTAGTTTCATAAATGGCTAATTCTATAGACAATGCGAAGATTAATATATTACATTGGAATGCACAAAGTATTCGTCCTAAGTTAATAACATTTGCTGAACTTCTAAACCAGGAAAAGGTTCATATAGCCGTAATTAGTGAGACATGGTTAGACAGTGATTCTCATGTTAATGTTAGGGGGTATAATATTTATAGAAAGGACAGGTATGATTCCTATGGAGGTGTTGCCATCATAGTGCATAATTCCATTAAATCACACCTGAATCCCGTTATTAGTACTAATTCTGGAATAGAAATAGTTAGTGTGAAATTAATAAACTGTAAGGATTTAAAGTATGTGGTAGGCATTTACTGTCCTTCATCTGTCCGCACTCAGCAATCTGATTGGGACCAGCTGTTTTCGATTTTTTCTGATTCAACTATAATTGCTGGGGATTTCAACGGGCACCATACAAATTGGTCGGACAGAATGGATATGAGAGGCACCCAAATTAATGATTCAGCTTTAGAAAGTTCTTATGTCTCCTTAAATAATGGTGAAGCTACGCGCATAAAATTGGTCAGTGGAAATCTTCAACAAACTTCTCCGGACATCACATTTGTTTCTTCTGATATTGCAATAAAATTCAGCTGGCAAGTGTTTAATGAAAATCTCGGTAGTGATCATCTGATTATTAAAACGACGATAAACATTACAAATAATTTCAGTGTAGTTAAAAAAAGAAATTTAAAAAAAGCCGATTGGTGTAAATATAGAAAATATTTATCAGACAAATTTACTATTGCCGACAGTAGGGATATTCAGGAGTCATACAGCCTTTTCGTAGATAGAATAAATGACGCGGCGGATAAACATATTCCATTAATAAAATGCTGTCATAAGCCTGCAACTAATTTTAAACCTAGAGATTACTGGAATCCTGACTTATCAAAAATAGTTGCCCAGCGTAGGTTAGCGTTGTCAAAATTTCGTCGAAATCCCACTCCGGATAATTTAATTAATTTAGAAGAAAAATCAGGTAAAGCTCGTAAACTGATAAATAAAGCAAAATCATTAAGTTGGCAACACTTCTGTGATTCCATCGATCGGGAAACTTCGGCTGCTAATATGTGGCGACGCATGCGTTGGATAAAAGGTTTTCGACAAACCAAAAACTTTCCACCCATCGATAAACAAAAGGAACTTCTTCAGTCGCTCACTCCCGACTACGTCCAAAGCGCTTTTCCCAGGTTTATTTCGCAAAATGACAGCTTAGAATGTCCGTTTTCAATTCAAGAACTTGATAAACTCCTTGTGAAAAAGGATTCCGCACCGGGCGAGGATGGAATCTCTTACTTATTCCATGATTTACAACCTCCCCGATGAAGCAAAACTATTCTTACTTCACATATACAATAGTATTTTAAATTCAGGTAATGTTCCTTGGCAATGGCGAAATATCAAAATAGTCCCTATTCCAAAACTTGTTAATAATAGTTCAGAAGTTAAATTAAGACCTATCTCTCTAATTTCCTGTCTGTGTAAAACCTTTCATTTAATGTTGTTAAAACGAATAGAGTGGTTTTCAGAGAAAGAAAATATTCTTCCGCCTTTTACTGTTGGTTTTAGGAAATCCCGTTCCTGTCTCGATGCAATAACGCGATTGGTTACCTATATACAAGTAGGCTTTTCTACAAATACTCCTACTCTGGCATGCTTTTTGGACGTTCAAAACGCCTACAATAATGTTTCGATTGACACTGCGATAAATATTTTAGACGAACTTAATCTAGGATCGAAGATATGTTCCTATTTGTGGTCATTTTTAAGTGAAAGAAAATTAAAAATTAATCTAGAAAATAGTAGTGACTCAGTAATATCCAGATGTACTAACAAAGGTTTAGCGCAGGGTGACCCTCTGTCCCCTTTAATTTTTAATTTAATAACTCATAGAATAGGTAGACTACCTCTTACTGTAGAGTGGTCACAATATGCAGACGACTTTGTTTTGTCCATTAAAGACAGAGATATAAAAAAAAGCGAAATGTATATGCAAAATGACCTTAACATTGTGGCTTCGTTTTTGGGTGGTTTGGGTTTAGATCTATCTCCTACTAAATCCAACTACTGTGTTTTTAGTAGAGGACGAAGGAGAATGTTACCTACATTGAGGTTAAATGATCAGAATTTGGCTTTTTTTGATTGCACTAAATATCTAGGTATGTGGTTGGACAGAAGTTTGAGATGGGGGAAACACATCAACGAAACTATCGAGAAATGTTCTAAATTTATAAATATACTCAAAATTCTAGCGGGAAGCTCATGGGGTGTACACCCTAAGCACTTACGTAGGCTCTATATTAGTTTAATAAGAAGTAGAGTAGATTATGGATCTTTTATTTATGGATGTACCGCGAAAACACATCTGCTAAAACTAGATAGGATACAAAATCAAGCCTTAAGAATAGTAGGGGGTTTCATTAAAACTACGCCGATCCATGTTATGGAAAGCGAGTTGAACATTTTGCCGTTATTTTTGAGAAGACAATTCTTAGCTTATAAATACAGTTTGAAAATAATGTCTTGGTACAGTAATGACACAGTAAACTTGATCACTAGTTTGGGTGCTCTTTCTGATAACAGCTATTGGGAAAACAAAAGAAAACCATTACTCATCAAAACTTGTAATGATGTAAGGCAGTGTCGTATAAACTCTTCTCAGATCCTTGGTATGTTTACACTGGACATTTGGGTTACAGGTATTGAAACAAAAAATACGATTATTTTGAATCTTCATAGTATTCAGAAGTCGAAAACCGCTTATGAACCTAATTTATTAATAGGCAATGTAGTCAAAGAATTAAGAGAAACCTACGAAGGCTGGCACAGGATATTCACAGATGGCTCTAAAAGTGATCAGGGGTTAGGAGCGGGATTCTATGACCAAACCTTGCAACATAGGGTTGGCTTTAAAATTAATTGTGATACATGTATAATGACGCTGGAACTGATTGCAATTTTTCAAGCCTTATCTTACGCAATGAACCAAAATTTACACAATATTGTTATTTTCTCGGATAGTAAGAGTGCTCTGCAGCATGTGGCTCGATGCACCTCTGGTAGCAGAGGTGCATCGATAGCCTATGAAATCTTAAAAGCTATTATTATATTAAATAAAAGCCGTAAAGATGTAAAATTGCAATGGGTTCCTGCGCATATTGGGCTTAGGGGGAACGAGGAGGCGGACCGTGTAGCTAAATTAGCAGCTCTTAATGGTACTACCATACACTATCGATTAGAGGACTGGGAGTTAGTGCCTAAGTTTAAAAAAGTTTGTTACAATGATTGGGTTACACACTTTAATACTATATCAAAAGACAAAGGTATTTGGTATAAGACCATACAAATGGAACCTCCTCGTTTCCCTTGGTTTGATGACACAAAGTTAAGCAGAAATGACTTAAAATTATTTTTAAGAATTAGATCCGGACACTATCCATCAGCTAAGTTTTCCTACCTGATGAAAAAATCCGCCTCGCCTAATTGTCTTATATGTAATAAAGTAGAAGATATACACCATTTGCTAATGGACTGTGTCAGAAATAAGGAGAAACGCAATTCTCTGCTAAATTACCTCAATCTGAACTTAATGGATGTGGGCCTGATTCAAAATATTTTGTGTTATCCAAAATCAGAAGCGGCCAAGAAACTATGTCGCTTGGCAACAATACCTATAGATAATCGACAATAATCAATTCTAAGTTCTGTTATTATTTTAAGTTATATGAAGAGTTATTATTTGTATCAGAGTACGATGGGGTTGACATGTCCTGATGGGACCAAAACCCCAAATTAAAATAAAGATTAAAAAAAAAAAAAAAACTATTTTCTTAACATTACACAAAATTTATTTGGAGGTAGACCGGTTATAGTTTTCGGTAAAGAGTTATATATTATGGGACCCATATAAATACAACTTCGTCTAAATAACTCTAATCTAGGAATAGGTAACTGAAATTCTAAATGAGTAGCTTTTCTTTTATTTATATTATTGTTGGACACAAAAAATTGAGGATTATTTTTCACAAATTTAGAAATCTCGTAGATATAAATACAGGGAACCGTTAAGAGGTTATTTGATTGGAATGCGGGTTTACATGAATCACACCAGTCAATATTAAACATTGCACGAACACACTTCTTCTGAGCAATGAACACTCGTGATATATCTGAAGAGTTTCCCCACACAATGATACCGTAGCGGATTACCGAGCAAACGTATGCATGGTATACCATTAGGGCAGTTTGCATGGATGTTATACATGTATTTTTTCTTAAAGCAAAGACAAATCTATTATTTTTTACACATACATTTTCAATATAAGTTTTCCAAGTAATATATTCGTCTACCGTTATACCCAGCAATTTAGAGCAATGTATTTGTTCTATAACACTAGTATTATAAGATACATTTAGTTGTATGGGCTTACTTTTCCATGTTTTAAAATAAATTACATTACTTTTAGAACTATTTATTTTTAACTTATTAGTATCTAGCCATTTCATAATTTCACCTAAGGCTTTGTTGACCTGAGTACTCAAATTTTAGGGTTCATTACTCTTTATGATGATAGTAGTATCGTCTGCAAATAGGACACACTGATGACTTATTGACTGTGGTAGGTCGTTAATGTACACAAGAAATAATAGCGGCTCCAGGATACTACCCTGAGGCACGCCACAGCTATTAGTACGTGGAACAGAATCAAAATCTTCAAGAGTATTTGTTACTTTATTAAGTTTAGCTATCCTTGTTGTCTGTTACTTAAATACGACTGAAACCATTTTTTCTCTAGGCCTCTGACACCATACTTTTCAAGTTTCTCTATAAGTCTATTATGAACAACGAGGTCAAATGCTTTACTTAAATCTAAGAATAAGTCACAGGATGGTTTTTTGTATTAATATTTTCTAAGATGTTTTTTAGTAAGGTAAATATTGCCATGGTAGTCGATTTATTCTGTCTAAATCCATATTTTTGCGGAACTAAAATTTCATATTTATCCAAGTATTTAAGCAATCTTCTGTATATTGTCTTTTCAAATATTTTTAATAATATCGCAGTTAACGCTATTGGCCTATAATTGTTTACGTCTGACTGTCTTATGAGCTCTGCTCTAAGGACAGTCGAAACATGGTGCATAGACCACGAGCTTTCCGTGAATCCGACTAAGACGGAACTCATACTATTCACCAACAAACGCAAACTGCCATAACTAAAACTACCAAAACTATTTAACACCGAACTTTGTTTAACCAGTGACGTCAAATATCTGGGGGTGACCATGGACAACAAACTGTTATGGAACAAACATGTAGAACAAAAACTCAACAAAGCCTGTATCACCTTCTGGCAATGTAAAAGACTAATGGGAAAAAAATGGGGCCTTTCACCCAAAGTTACTCTATGGTTGTACACAGCCGTAATCAGGCCAATCATCACATATGGAGCGGTAGTATGGTGGTCCAGAACCAAACTAAGTACCGCCATTGATAAACTACAAAGCTTCCAGAGACTAGCATGCTGTGCTGTCACGGGATGCATGAGAACAACACCAACAGCGGCTCTGGAGGTGCTGCTTGGACTGCCGCCGCTAGACCTCTTCATACAACAAGAGGCAGCGGTAACGGTAGTACAAGACTAAAGCACTCGGGACTGTGGCGCGCACAATCTAGAGGCCATGGTGACATATGGCACAGAAGCCTTGAGTCCATACCAATGCTGAATGCACCATGTGACCAAATACCTAGGATGTATGTCTTCAACATAGCATACACAATACAAACGACAGAAAACAAACAAGATTCCTTGGGAATAAGGACAATGACCTCGACCGCGGTTAAGTGCAATTCGTGTAATATAGTAATATGTGAGGTTCTTGCGTTTGTGCAAATCAAAATAGATGTTATGGATGAGGAGAGTTTGGTTCGGATTTGTAAGTCATCTTTCGGTGTGGAGGATGTTTCAAATGCCAAGGAATAATTATTTGAATCTGTTGCGACTTCTTCATCGAAGCATAAAGTGAATAGAAGAGGAAGTGGGAAAACTGAAAGAGACCTTTATGATATCATCATGAAGCTTAAAGAGACGGACCCAGAATTAGTCCCGATAGTTGTGGCAAAGGAATTACACAAACTACCGCCAGTAAACTTTGATCATGTGGACTGTACCCGTCTCTTAAAAGAAATTTTGATATTACAACGATACCTGAGAAATCTCTAAGACAACATTGTAACCAAAGAGGAACTTGTTAAATTCAAAAGTGAAATAATAAATCTTGAAAAAAATCCCAGGCCATTATCAGTGAACATACCGTTAGACCTACCCCACACTGCAGAAAAATCAGTGGACAAGTGCATATATCTGTCTCCGTCGCGCCCGTGTGACGTACGTAATGATGGCTCGCTCGATCATGCTGAGGGACCGTGCACGAAAACGAAGCGCGTGGAGGCCCTCACCGTGGTTTCGACTGCGCCGGCGACAATGAGTGGCACACACTTGGTATGTGAGTCATCGGGAGCAGGTTTGGATGAATACGAAAAGGATTGCCACGGTCTGTTACCGCTAACATCTACACCACAAATAAAAATATATCACATACTTTAAAGGAATGTGAAAATGTTGATAGAGAAGGAAAATATGATTGGATTTTAGTACAAAAGAAAAAGAAACAAAGAGAAGATTTATTGGAATAAAGGGGTGCGCGAGATCGGACATGGCAGGAAAGTTTAAAGCGGCCGATATAAATGTACCGTTATTTATTAATAATGTGGATATAAGTACCTGTGAGAAAGACATTCATAGTTATGTCTTAGAGAAAACCAAAATTAATGTTAAAATAGAAGAGGTCAACATGACAAAAGAAAAAAGGCTACAGTTCTTATAAAATTTGTGTGCCGAAATATACAATATCTGTGTTTTTGGACGATAACCTGTGGCCTGAGGGGGTCGTATTTCGTAGATACATAGAATTTAGAAAAAAAAATCTACAAGATGGCACACAAAAATAATTGATGATTTTAGAGCAAGAAAATAAAAACTGGATGTTCTAGATGTGTAAATTACTGTATTACAATTAATTTAGCGCACACAACGGTGTTCACAGTATTGAAGTGTAATAGACAAGAGAGCGGGAAAAGGAAAAACACCACAGACTATAAAATATGATTGCGTTCACAAATCTCTAACAGAACGCAATCCCATTTTAGTTATACAATATAAATGTTTCTCAAAAGTGGTTCCTTTAGTTAAGTTATCAGCCACCATATCACAACTGTTAACAAACAAAAATTTAATTTAACATTTAACAATGTCTGTAGTAATGCCACCGAATGTGCTTAGTTCTTGGTTTGTAACAATCCGTTGAAGCCAGCTTGATAGCACTTTGACTGTCACAGTATTTAAGAAGCGCACCATCGTCGCCTTGGCCAAGCTCTGCTTGTAGCTGCTGCAGCCACAAAGCTTCCTGGGTAGCCGACGCCATTGCCATATACTCAGCCTCGGCAGTAGAAAGTGCTACTGTCTGTTGTTTACATGAATTCCATGATATAGATGCATTCTGAAACAGAAAAGTATAACCCGTGCATGATCTTCTATCCAGTGAGTCGCTAGCCCAGTCGGCATCGCAGTATCCTGTTATGCTATGAGACTCTTCCCTTTTACAGCACATCTTTAGGTCCTTTGTGCCCTGGAGATATCGCATAACTCGCTTTACTCCAAGCAGTGTTGATGTCCTGGATTGTTGCAGAATTGACTTAGTTTACTCACAGCAAAGGTAATATCAGGCCTGGAAACATGTGCAAGGTATATTAGACATCCTACCGCCTCTCTGTATGGAATATCAATATCCCTGTCTTCAGAATTCTTTTCGAATTTTTCATTTACTTCAATGGGAGTACGGACTGGTTTACATTCAGACATGCCAAAACGTTCCAACATCATGTTAATGTACTTCTCTTGATCTAACAATATCACACCTGTTTTTCCATTCCTGCTTATACTCATACCGATGCACTGCTTCACGTCTCCCAAGTCTTTCATACTAAATTCTGCTTTCAATTTTTCTTCAATTTCTTTTCTAGTTATAGTAGAACTGGTGAATATTAAGAAATCATCTACCCAGACTTCAATGAATATCATTGTTGAATGATTCACCAAATAATACAGACAAGGATCAATCTTTGATCTAGTCAATCCAATATTAAGTAGTGCAGATAAGATAAGATAAGATTCATTTATTTATAAACATGGGTAAACATATATAAGCATGCAAGATCAGCTTAGTATTCAGCTTAATATTCCATTGTCTGCTAGCCTGCTTTAGTCCATAAATTGATTTATGAAGGAAGCATACCTGGTTATTTTTCCTGTAGTTTTCCTGTAGGTTGTGACATATAAATCTCAGCGTCTATGTCACCCTGTAAAAATGCACTTACAACATCCATCTGTGACATTTCCAGATCATACTTTGCAGCTAGGGCTATCAAGTACCGTATAGATGTATATCTTACCACTGGTGCATATACCTCTTCATAATCACTACCTTTCTTCTGAGCATAACCTTTGATGACCAATCTTGCCTTAAAGCGTATGACCTCTCCTTTCTCATTAGTTTTAGTTTTAAATACCCATTTGCAGGGCAATGCCCTTTTATCAGATGGTAAGTCAACCAATGACCAGGTTTTATTATGGAGTAAAGAATCATATTCTTCCTGCATGGCCTTCTTCCACTGGTCAGCATGGGAAAATGAAAGAGCCTCCTCCAATGTCTTTGGATCATTTAGATTAAATATAGGACAAACATAACTCACATTAGGCTCTTCTTCTTCTCTGTAGTCGACATTTCGCCGTGGGCGTAGATTTATATTACGTGTAGGTGTCTCCAACTCAATCGATTCATCTGGTAAATAGGTTGAATCATTATTGTCGCCAGACTGGTACTCATCATCAGAAGACTCAGGTAGGTTTTCTTCTATCTCCTCTTTGCAGGTCTCCTCAGGTAGCTGTACTGCTGTTGGACTTCTGTTAGACACACAAGGTAGGTAAATGTTATTATTATTTCCTTCCATACCTTCTAGGAACACCACATCTCTACTTTTAATTATTTTATTTGTACTAGGAAGTACGCGATATCCTTTGGTGGATTCGCAATAACCAACAAATATTAATTTTCTAGACTTAGCATCCCATTTTTGACGTCGTTCTTTAGGTATTTGTACCATAACTTCAGAGCCAAAAATTCTCAAATTAGGCAAGTTTGGTTTCCTGCCACTCCATAATTCTATTGGGGTTTTACCATCAAGTGATTTTGTTGGAGATCGGTTAATCACATAGGCTGCTGTTGCTATCGCCTCAGCCTAATATTGTTTTGACAAATTGGCATCAAACAACATACACTTTGCTCTTTCCACTAGTGACCGGTTCATGCGCTCAGCTAGTCCATTTTGCTGCGGAGTATACGGAGTGCTAGTCTGATGTTCGATACCATGTTTGCGCAAGAAACCTTCAGAATCAGTACTGACATATTCTTTACCGTTGTCTGAACGAATAGATTTAATCTTTCTGTCAAGTTCATTCTCTACCTTGCTCTTGAAATCTTTAAAAAGATCAAGCACACTCGATTTGTTTTTCAATAAATATACATACACTTTTCTAGTGTAATCATCTATGAAAGTAGCAAAATATTTCATACCTCCGAGTGATACTTGTTCCATGGGTCCACAGAGATCGCTCTGGACAAGCTGTAGGGGCTCCGATGCTCTCGTACCTTTATTGTTGAAGGGCAGTCTGGATTATTTTCCCGTGATACAGGTGGTGCAGGTGATCGAGCTTCTACTTTTATCAGGGAAAGGATTGACACCCTCTGCACACTCTGGTAACTTGTTAACATCTGTAAAATTCAGGTGGCCCATCCTTCTGTGCCACAAAACAACATCATTTAGGTTATTAGAACATGTAAGTTTGCAATATATTTCTCGGTGTGTGTCTAATTGGTATAAATTATTCACTAATGTTGCTGAACACAAGAGTTTATTATTATAATCATAGATATCACAGCCTTTGTCTCTAAAAGTTACTTTACAACCATTTTTCACCATGGCACTGACAGACAACAAATTAGCTGCAAGTTTAGGTATGTATAGCACTTGCCTTACCGGAATTTTACTCCCTTCATCATCTTGCATCAATAAATTTACCTTTCCCATACTTTTAACAGGTAACGGTGTCTTACTGGCAACTGTTATTGATGGTATCGGTGAACTTGTGACATCATACATAGATTGACAATTATTTGTCATGTGCATTGAAGCACCTGAGTCCACATACCATAAATCAGGATGCATGAACTGTGAAGAAGCTGAAAATGCTGCAATAAAACCTTTTTCCTTGCTTTCTTCTTTAATTTTACTTTCCAAATTCTTCTTATTCAAATTGCTATAGCAATTCTTTGCAATATGGCCATGTTTATTGCACTTATAACATCTGGGCCCCTTCTTGAACTTCGATATATTGTTAACATGGCTCACACCCTTTTTCCTTGTGAAGAACGCTGAGCTCTCTGAGCATTGTACTTCCTGCAGGAGTTTTGTTTTAATGGCGTCTGCGCTGATCTTGATTCCGGAGCTCTCCAATCCCATAATCATAGGCTTATACGTCTCAGGTAAACCTGCCAACATCAGCGTTCCGAGCCATTCATCATCAATATTGAACTTAATATTTCTACGCTTGTGTGCACTCGACATTATCTTGTTAACGTAGTCATCAACATTTCTTGAAGAATCCAAGAAATTGTTATGAGGTCTCTCAGCAAAGCTACCCTCCTGTACAACCCGCTATCGTCAAAAGCTTTCTCCAAATTTTCCCAGATATCTTTACATGTAATTGGGTTCTGTACATGCACATAATTGATTGGATCTAATAACAAGATTAGCTTTGACTTAGCCTTTGTTTCCTTCTTTGCATCTGAGTTTGTTCCAGTGACGCAGCAACACAATTCTTCCAGCTCGAAATATGCCTGTACAGCGAATTTCCAACTAGCATAATTGTCTCTTCCGACAAGTCTATCGATGTGGAAAGGATTGTGTCCGGGATTCGACATGATTGCTGTAGTCGGTATTTTTCACGCGGCAAACTTCTAACCTCAAAAACGGACAGCCCAAAATACCTTCACGGAACAAAACTAATAACTTTATTTTCTTGCTTGGTAACCACGCTCTGCTACCATGATGATTTTAGAGCAAGAAAATAAAAACTGGATGTTCTAGATGTGTAAATTACTTTATTACAATTAACTAGCTTGTGCCCGCGACTTCGTCCGCGTGGAATAGTGACTTCCGGCAGAAAAGTATAGATAGCTGTGTCCGCGACTCCGTCAGCGTGTAACTCCTTGTATATTAAGTTAATGTATTGGTAATATTTATTACTAGCTTGTGCCCGCGACTTCGTCCGCGTGGAATAGTGACTTCCGGCAGAAAAGTATAGATAGCTGTGTCCGCGACTCCGTCAGCGTGTAACTCCTTGTGTATTAAGTTAATGTATTGGTAATATTTATTATTATTATTTATATTGATAATATTGTTTAGATCACGTTCACATAAGGCTTAACCCTTTATAAGACACAGAACTTAAAAATATTTATAGCTTTTAAACTTTATAATAATGTGTTAAGGTTCAAATTCTGGTGGCAATATAAGTACCACTGCCTTATAAAGGTAAGGCAAAGGTACCTATAAAACGAAAATACTTTAGTGCAAAGCTTCCGGGTAAACTATATTGAAAGTTGACCCGTCCGGCAAGTGAACATAAAGACTTTTAGAACTGCTAACACGGGAAAGAGCAACATACAACTGACCATGTGAGAAACAACTGACACTGAGATCTACTCCAGCAACACGAAAAGTCTGCCCTTGAGCCTTGTTAATTGTCATTGCATAACACACCGATACTGGGAATTGCGTCCTTTTAAATTGGAATGGAAAATTATTTGGTATGACGCAGTTTCAGCATCTCGGGATAACACATGTTGTTCTCGGTCAATGGTAAGCCTCAGCTCTCGTTGAGAAGAGCTTTGAGACGCCCGTGATGTAGCTCGTCTCGCTCTGTCAGCTGCTAATCGCATCTCTCTCTCTGGAGAGCTTTCATTGGCTCGAGAGGTTGAGGCACTAACTCTCATAGAGTTTAACCGATGTGCTCTTTCCTCTGCCGATTCTTGAGAACGCGCATTTCTCATCCTTTTAGCATCTCTCGAATTTCGAGATAAAGATGGTCGTTTTTTAGGTGGCATTGTGTATTTTTAATCGACGGTAACTGAAGCTACCTTACACTTACAATTATATATAGTTATTATGTAATAATTACGAAAATAAACTATTAATATAATAAAACACTACCAATTACGAAAATAAACTATTAATACAATTAAACACTACCAAAATAACTAATATAATAATAACGAAAATAAACTATTAATATAATTAAACACTACCAATTACGAAAATAAACTATTAATATAATTAAACACTACCAATTACGAAAATAAACTATTAATACAATTAAACACTACCAAAATAACTAATAGGTGTACCTACTACTAATACTATTAATCTAATACCTATTATATAAACTAACAACAAAACAATTCTAAAAATAAACTATTCAAAGACTAAAAGTCGTGCTGATAAGCACGGTTTGCAAATAACAATTATTGATTGTCAATAAGGTCGAACAGTCTGAACGTCTATTCGCATCAACAGCCAAATATTGTATGACGCTCGAGCGCGGACCCCCCGCCTTTTTATACCTCCCGCCACGACGCGCGTCGAGCGCGGCAACCGATACACAAAAATAATCCTTATAGCATGACTCTGTATTCACGCGCGATTTCTTATTATTTCATGTATAACTTTGGTGTTTCTACACCGATTTACATGATTCTTTTTTTATTGAATAGGTAATAATGTTAACTTTTTTAATTGGGGATGAGTGATAGTGTTGTAAACGTTAGAGTAGACAAATACAATCAGAAATCTCCGAATTGCTAAGCTATCGGGAGTTTCACGTGTTATTGTGAGTCAACCATAAAAGTTAGACATATGCTGTCGAGGAATATTTTTTATATAATTTTAGGGAGAATATTTCCGTCATACATGATTTCTATGTAGCTTTAACCTATAAGCCTGCACACGTGACGGAAGCTTAAAAAATGGAGTAACTTACCCCGTTTTCCCAATATTTCCCTTCACTGCTCTGCTCCTATTGGTCGTAGCGTAATGAAAAGTATACTATAACCTGCCCAAGAGTATGAAGAATAATTGTGCCAAATTTCGTTAAAATCCGTCGAGTAGTTTTTGTTTCTATAACGAATATACAGACAGACAGACAGACAGACAGACAGACAGACAGACAGACAAAAATTTTACTGATTGCATTTTTGGCATCAGTAGCGATCCCTAACCACCCCTTGATAGTTATTTTTTAAATATATTTTATGTACAGAATTGACCTCTCTACAGATTTATTATAAGTATAGATATAGATTATTATTTATATTGGTAATATTGTTTAGATCACGTTCACATAAGGCTTAACCCTTTATAAGACACAGAACTTAAAAATATTTATAGCTTTTAAACTTTATAATAATGTGTTAAGGTTCAAATTCTGGTGGCAATATAAGTACCACTGCCTTATAAAGGTAAGGTAAAGGTACCTATAAAACGAAAATACTTTAGTGCAAAGCTTCCGGGTAAACTATATTGAAAGTTGACCCGTCCGGCACGTGAACATAAAGACTTTTAGAACTGCTAACACGGGAAAGAGCAACATACAACTGACCATGTGAGAAACAACTGACACTGAGATCTACTCCAGCAACACGAAAAGTCTGCCCTTGAGCCTTGTTAATTGTCATTGCATAACACACCGATACTGGGAATTGCGTCCTTTTAAATTGGAATGGAAAATTATTTGGTATTAAGGGTATTCTGGGAATAAAGACGGTTTCTCCTGCACCGCAACCTGTTAAAATTTGAGCCTCGATTATATTTTATTGCAACTGGGTTACTTTTAGTCGAGTTCCATTGCAAAGTTGTGGTGGTTTTAAATTTCGGAGCGTAATAATCGGTATCCCAATTTTTAAACAAATTTCATGAGAGGGAAGTCCGGGCATATTTAAAGAATTTAAAAATTCTATCGGGTAATTAGTGGCTTCTTGTTCATCGACCATTCTATTTATTGATCTATAAACTTTGCTTTCCCCCTGTATATTCGACAGTATTTTGTTATTGATCTCAGATGCCTGGTCATTGCGAGGAGTTAAAATAGATCTTTCGCATAGCCAAGAATTGTCCCTATTTAATATATTTGTTACGTCACCGTAAACCGACGATATAAGATGTGGTTGAGATTGCACCATACAACATAATTCAGGCGTCAGTATAAGTTTTCCTTGGTGTAGTTGTGGATAGGTACCTTCACCAATCTTTAATAATGTGTCAGAAAATTGACTATCATCCGGGTTATCTCCAGTTCTCACTCGCATATTTATAGTCAAATGCACCGATTGTATATCTCGCCATAAATAAGAGCTTTTCAGGCAAGCCCTAACCTCATCAGCTCGGGTTCCCCGTGGTATTACCGGTAAGGTTTGTCGGAAATCACCACAAAATAAAACCGTGATACCGCCCATTGGTCGATCATTTTGTCTTATATCCCTTAAAGTTCTGTCTACCGCTTCTACTCCTTTTCGATGGGCCATCGTACATTCATCCCATATGATTAAACTACACTCGCGTAATACCTTAGCTTTGTCGCTATTTCTTGAAATACTACAGGTTGGATTTTCCGTGCGATCTAAATCAATTGGTATTTTAAACATACTGTGAGCAGTTTTACCTCCTGGTAGCAATGTTGCAGCTATCCCTGATGAAGCTACGGCAAGCGCAATTTTACGCTGATTTCGAACATAAGCCAATATTAATTTAGTCAAAAAGGTTTTTCCAGTTCCTCCAGGTGCATCTAAAAACCATATTGTTCCCAAATTATTTTGAACACTATTGCACACGCGGTCATAAACTGAACGTTGTTCTGCAGTCATCATTGGGACACCGTTTTCTAATGTTGTCAGCAGTTCCGTTAAATTGTAACCAATCTCTGCGGAATATTCCCTATTAGTTACCTCTCCGACTGAGGTTGGTGTTGGCAAACCATATTCACAGAGTGATTTACCGCCTACTGCTGTTAAGTCATCCTGAAGAGCTAATAAGCACTGATTTATGGCAAGATCACGGAAATTATCATTAGTTGTGCCTTCATCATTGTTAGGTATATTTCTAAGAAAGTCTTCTGAAAATTTTTCTTTATATTTTTCCCATAATGTTACAGCATCTGACAAATTACAAAATGTGAGTAATGTTACAAATAAATGGCGTAACCGT